>NC_135416.1:31863901-31960645 GCF_051991245.1 Festucalex cinctus | reverse complement strand
CCGGTTCATTGTGACACGATCGAGCCATTGAAGAAACAGGAAATGTAATTCATTATAAAAACCGTGGCAACTATTGTGCTTGTCTTGAGTATTTTCGCCCATTAATCATAGTCATAAAAGACACAAGATTCACGAGTGGAAGATGTTTGAATTATGTATCGACAGGTGTTTGTAATCTGATACGAGGAACACAAAAATATTCATTTAATATAGTACACTTATAGTACTCGCAGTAGATTTATAATTTTGGACTTTCACATACAGTGGATGAGTTTAATTATTCTGCCTGTCACTATAGGTTCCTGGAATAGATAGGCGAATTTTCCAATATATAATTTTCAGACCAATTACGGGTAGGTAAAATGGGACAATTTTCAATAGCACAGTGTTTGGGGTTCACTGTTTTTAATACGTATGATAATACTATTGATGAAATGCTCAACATAATTGAAATGCATAGGGGGATCTTGACTTTGTTTTTATTTTGTTTTTTACCTGCAGGTACAGACCGGGCACGCACTCTGGCTCAAACTCTACTCAATGTGCCCTATGGAGAAGGTGAAGGTGAAAAACTGGATGCCTACATCCCCACCACCAACTCTCTTGGTATGCAGCTGTCCCGACTCTCCAACGTAGTGTCCAGTTAGTGTTGATGATGCTTACCTGTTTTTCAGATGTACCTCTTGTTATTTACCTTCATGGAGGATACTGGCAGTTCCTCAGGTATGATGTTTTGCGCATCAAAATCACGGGGTCAGGATTATAACACTGTAGTGTAATTTTTTTTTTGCATTTTTTATTGTACTATAGCTTATTTTTATTTTGTTTCATTTTTTTTAATAGGTGTGTTTTTGTTAGTTTTTGTAGTAGGCTTATTGGTTTTAGTATTAGTTTAACTTTTTTATTAACACTGTATATGGAGTATTTGTGAGATTGTACTATATAAAAATAGATGGATCTTTTGTTGTTGTTGTTGTTGTTGTTTTTGTTCAGTTTTTTTCATGCTGATGCTTTGTGCTCAAACAGTAAGGAGGAGTCAGGATTCATGGCAGTCCCGCTGATTGATAAAGGTGTAGTAGTGGTGGCAGTTGGCTATGACATCGCCCCTAGAGGTAGGTAGTCAATTCCCGATGTTTGTCCATGTCTGGATTTACACTGCATGGTTCAAGTGACACAATTTCTGCTCTCAAGTGGCACAGATATTCATATATCAGATATTCTTCCAAATGTAGATAAATATCCGATGTGTCCTATACACGTGTATTGCAATTACACAAATCAGAAATTGTAAAACATTCAAATAAATTAGCTATAGTCATTAAATCAGAGATGACCACTTAGATGTGCAGTGTAAACTCAGCCAGCGAGAGAAACAGGATTGTGTGTGAAGAAGCCTACTCTCTTAGGCAATATGGACCTGATGGTTTCTCAAGTACGCAAGAGTGTTGTGTCTGTTGTCCAGCAGTATTCTCATATCAGGTATCCCTCACACTCACTCTCTTTCTGTCATCCTCAACAATACATTTCTCAGTCACATGATATGCCTTGTTATAGTGGTCTGTACCTGTGTGGCCACTCTGCCGGTGCTCACCTGGCTGCAATGGTCCTTTCCACAGACTGGTCGCAGTATAGCATCGTACCTCAAATCAAAGGTGAGCAACTTATTGTGAGGACTTATTGTCCTTGTCATGAAGAAGAATGAGAAAAACTTTCACAACTTGTTTACTTTTCTTTAGGTGCTTTTCTTGTCAGTGGGATCTATGATCTCTTGCCCATCCTGTCTACATACGTCAACGAGCCTTTGAAGATGACCGAGTAAGTATAGAGATGGCCGCCTGTCACTCAGCTCAAAGTCAGCTGGGAAAACCGCCAGCTCACTCGTAACCTTAGGGAGGACAAGAAAATGGATGGATACTACTATACAGGGGTTACTGACAGTGTATTGAATGGGTGTCGGTCTCTCTATGTACATTGTGATTGAAGAGTAAACAATCTAGACTGTACAGTAGTCTGACTTTTGCAACCCTTTAGAAGACAAAATTGGTGAATAATTCCTGTACTTTTTTGTTCTTCTTATTGAAAGAAATTTAATATAATCAATGTATTTTTATGTAGCAGATTTCTTAATCCACTTCTTGCAGTCTTCAAAAGTAAACGATAACATTGATGTTTGCCTAGTTAGTTTAGAATCATCCCGACCGCCATTCTAATGAGAGATCTTGTCTTTTTTTTTTTTTTTTTTACTGATGGCAGGGAGGTGGCCATAAAAAACAGCCCCAGCAAGTTGATCCCTCAGGTCAAGCGCTCCTCCTCTAGCTGCCAAATTGTTGTGGCTGTCGCTGAGAACGACTCGCCGGAGTTTCGCAAGCAGTCAGAGGATTACTACAATGTCTGTATTCTTTAATTAATTGTTCATGACTGGTTTTGCAATTTATGAAGATGCCAAACAGAGAGAGAAATATCTTTTTCTATTTTTGAAGCTGTAATGACAATCTGGCTCTGATAAATAATTTTACACAATTACCATCAGTTGTCTCTTCCCAGGTGATTTCTTTTCATAAACTGCTGTTCTTATGTACAATTTTGACCTTGTTCAAAGAAAACAGTGTGAGAATAAAATATGCAATTTATAAGAAGAAAGCAAGGTTATCAGTATTGTATTCAAGGATAGCCTACTGTAATTACTATCATAAGTTGAGAATTTCACACATTTCTTTACTTTCCTGTGACAAGCACTGCTTAATTTTTGTCCCAGACTTTGAAGGCAACTGGGCTGAGTGTGACCTTGGAGGATGTGTCGAACACGGACCACTTCAGTATCATAGAGCAGCTGGTTGATGGAGATTATCACCTGACAAAGGTAGTTCATTAATCCATTACAAGTTGTTCCCAATTTCTAGAACAACTACCAAATATCTATGTTTAGTCGACAAATGCATACACAAAGAAAACAAAGCTTGAAATTCAGTCCAATGACTTCTTTGAAGGCATCACTGTTACTCTTGCAGCTCCTGTTGAAGATGATGGGGAAGTGCTGAGGTGGACGTGTCATCAACCGACAAACCTCTGAGGAGACTTAATTATGCACCTATTTGGAAATATACTCTGTGGTGATAAAAGAATCCCAGCATCATGTTGAAGTTGACAAATATTCACTGTAGTTACTGTTGTTTGCGTGTTGAAATTGTGTAACAATATTGTATTCCTTGGGGGAACCTGGACAAATACATTGGATTCATGGTTGTCTGTATGCGCTGGCATATTTCTTTTTCTTGTATGCGCAGAACAGTTGATAGTTTTAGTTGGTTTACATTCATATTTTGTTTGTAACAGGGTTGAAAAGCTCAACATGGCTGGAGTTTTGACATTGTTCCTCTGTGACTATGTTTTGTTATCAAGAACACAGACTGAGACGCTTCAGGTTTATAATTTCAGTGTAGCAGTTTGTTGCCTTTATACTCTGCCATTGCTGGTTTGTCTGAGAAGACAACACAACACAATGGGAATATAGCATTTATTAGTCACCTCTGTGGAGCTGTTAACATATTCAGGGATTGTTACATGTAATGATCATCATAGACTATCTTTATGGGTCAGTATAAAATGTCTAAATTTTAATGGAAGTAAGACCCAAATAAAATCAAGAATAGATGCACAAAATCTCACACTGCTTTTATTGCACCTTAACTAATGACATTTGCATGTTTACACATTGCCTCAGTAACTTGATGTCGAAATAAACAAATATTACAAAATTGATGTGTTTTTGTGTTTGCTTCTATTCAAGCTGCAGGATACTTACAAAATTAAGTCTGTAGTACTTGATAACGTAGCCTAACGTTTTTTTTTTTTTTAAATCATAACCCACCCCCTTTTTTTTTTTTTTTTTTTTTTTTTGTCTGTCAAGCAGAAGCCAGAAGGGCGTTAAGTCGCCTTGGGGCAGCAGGAGAAACCGCTAAGTCTTTCCAAAAGAAATACAGTAACTACTAATTAACACCGACCGACATGGAGACGAACATCTATGCCAGGTAAGTAAACATATTTTAAACATCGCAAACATCGTTGCTTTTTTAATAGTGCTAAAGTTGACGGTAAAATTATAAACGCTAGCTGAAGCCTCTCACGTTAGCGCTATGGCGACGTCAAGTGGGCTGAAAACACCTTCAAACTTGTCTTTTTCTGTCATGTGTCGACAGTGCTTAATTCAATCACTGCAGTCGTGACTAGATGATAACGTGGACGCATCATGCTAGCATAACAAACGTAACTGACTGCTGGGACCAAGAAGACACTTTATGAAAATGTGCCACGTCGTAACTTGATTATTTGTTCGGGCGACTTTCATGTTAGGGCTTTCCAGGTTTCGTTTTCAGTGAACCACCACCGTTGCGTGACGGATGTGAATACGTATGCTAGAGGACAGTCGTGTTGTTGCACGTTTAAATCTGTATCTGTAAATCGGTTTTGTTGACCCCCCGCCCCGAGCTTTCAGGTATCCATGGTAACTACTGTGCAGTAATTTCATATAAATACTTATAAGTGCAAAACTAAAATGACCCGAATATAACATTAGAATTACTTTGGTTCGCACGTCTGACAGTTCTCGGGATCGAGAAAAAGTTGGCTTGATGTACAATGTTTGATATTCACTCCTGCCCTCTATGTTAGGGACCGTCTTTAAATTAGATTCACTAGGGTGACGTAGGTATCATCAAATCACCATAAAGCTTTTTTTTTTTTTTTTTTTTTTTTTTTAAATTCTGATTTCTGTAGTAGGTGCCAATGATAAGCAGCTACCTATTACAGCTAAAATATTTATCATATCTCTCATTTTGGACAATTTGTGGGGACAAAAATAACCATAAATGTTCACAAATATTCATAAAAAATCAACAAAAACACATTTTCTCATTCTGATTGCTGTAGTAGCTTGCAATGGTATGCAACTACTACAGCTCAAATATTTATCATACCTCTCATTATGGACAAGTTGGGAACATTAAATGGACAAAAATATTCACCAAAAATCAACAAAAACACATTTTGTCATTCTGATTGGAACTAACTATGACAGCTTTTCAGACAGTTCCTAACATAGACTATAGGAGTGAATATCAAACATACAACGTCAAGCTAACTTTTCTCGCTCTTCTAAGCATAGTTCAAATCTCTATATCTAAATTTTCCATATAGGTGTCACACTCTGGAAGTGCGATTGAATAGTTGTTTCTTCCCCGTTATTGGTTGGTGACAAGTCCACGGCGTATCTCGCCTTTTGTGGGATTGACTTCAACTCACCTGCGACCTTATGAGGACAAGTGTTATGCAAAATGGATGGTTTGGCGTCACTAACCTTGTCAGGCTAAAGAAAGTGTGAGGGCACTTCTAGAAAACACTGTCCGTGTATCCTTTTCATTCCTTATAATGTCTTATCCAAGAATCACAAACTACACACGGCTTAGCAAAGTATCCATGCCCAACTGGTTTTTCCAGTTTAATCTTGGTATTATGTCCACTTGTGTGGTTAGAATAGAATCATACATTCATTTTCTATATCCACTTGTCCTGTTCAAGTTGACGGGGAGGTGGGTACTGTATATCCCAGCTTTGGGCAAAAGGCAGAAGATGCCCTGGATTGGTCAATCACAGGGTGAAATTCAGTTCTAGATGGGACCGAGATCTGGAGGGATGCACGCAACAACATGATATCTAATCTGTTCGGCCAAGAAGAGGCCATAGGAGGGGTGCAATCATAGCGAATATGGGTCGTGCTTACACTAGTGACAAGAGCATTCTTTGTTGGTCGACTTGTGTAGGGGGGCGTGTATGTGCACACAAGGAAGCGTGAAGGGCAGGACAGAAATACAGAAGATCAGTTTGTCCTAGAGGCCGTTTTCATTTCGAAAAAAAAAATAAAAAATCCTATAGTATCAAATTGAAATTAGATTCAAACTGTCCATATAATGGTGAAAAATGTTAACTGTATAAAAGTAACATTTTAACTTCAGTAGCTACACGGACAAATTGAAAAAGTTAACTACTGTAATACAAAGTTGCATTAAAATAAGTGGTACACTACAACGGTACCTTAAATTCTGATTTGGACTTCATAACAAAGTAACAAATCTTCCCATTCAGAACAATTGTATTTAGTTGTATTTAATGTATTTTTTGTATTCAACCGCCATAATTGCTGGTTCGGCATCTGCAGATTTTCATATTTGCTGATTTTTTTTTTCTTTCAAAAAATGTTTTTGATGTTTAAAAAAAAAAAAAATGCTACTCTTGGCTCTGAAAGATGCAAGTGCAAAATTAAGTAATTGTCATTAAAAGAGAATAACGAAGTGATGCTGAAGAGTCTCGTGGGACGTGTAAAGCATCTACACTGTATGCGTGTCAGTGTTGCTTGCTGAGAAGCACAACAAAGCCTTGTGATGAACAATGAACAATGAGAACAGCAAGCCATTTGCTAAAATGGCCAATACAGCTCTTTGTTTTCAAGTTTTGTATTCAAAACTTGCCACCATTGTAGATGTATCGAACATTTATCGTAAATGTTTTGGGTCGTTCCAAATTTTGAGGTGTGCTTGCAAATGGAAAGAAACAACCAGCACTCAAAATATTTTAGTTTGAAACCTCTTGTTGGAAGACAGGCTAACAAACCTTCGGCTAATTAAACAATACCTCATAATTTTAAGGCTCTTATCATTTTACAACTCCAAACTTAAAGGTTAAAAAAAAGGTAAATTAAACTTTAAAAAAGAAAGAAAACTTTAAAAAAAATCAAAGTCACCCTCTTAGTGTTGTGTGTGCGTGTGTGTGCATATATATATATATATATATATATATATGTGTATATATATATATGTGTGTGTATATGTGTGTGTGTGTGTGTGTGTGTGTGTGTGTGTGTGTGTGTGTGTGTGTGTGTATGTATATATATATATATCAAACATATTTAATATAGCAGCTTAGAGTAAGAGTTAAGAGTGGCATTAAATCTTTTTGTTTCACTGTACTTTCTAGAAATTTTGGTAAGCTAGCTTTTATTTCTGTACTGTTTTAAATATCTTTAGTTATATTTTTTTAAAGGGGAAATCAACCCAGAAATGTTTTTACAATAACACACTGCCCCCTAATCAAAACACAGTACAGTATTCTTATTAACTCATTCACTCCCAGCCATTCTCACTGAAGCTCCCAGCTGTTTTACTGGATTTTGACTGATTTTGCAAGGTCTACAGAATATTCGGTTCTATTACTATAAACACATGAAACCCACCAAAAGAAAAACTAGAGTCGCTTCTTTCATCGGGAAAAAAAAGTATATTTGTATTTGTTTCTGTTTTGCAGCAATTAGCATTAGAATATAGCTAAGTTTCATCATTATTTACTTGTACAAACCTGTTGAAAGCATTGGGGAAAAGAGCTTGTTGCAACATGGCCCTGGCTGATCTTTTATACTCTGCTGCCATCTGCTGGCTATTTTTTTGTAATAACTACCATTGCTTAAAGCGACCTCTTCAGGTCAGCTGCATCAAAGCCTTCTGTATGCTCTAATATGAAAAAAACATGCAAAAAAAAAAAACAACAACAACAACAACAACGTATAAATACGTTTTTGGGAGTGAATGTCAAAGTATTAAAAAACTTATTTATATGTTTTTAAGTTTAAATGAGTTAATACTGCAATTGTGGAGTATGAGTTAAACAGCAAACTCTACTCGTTTTTATCCATCTCGGGGCGGCCATTTTGCCACTTGCTGTAGACTGACAATGACATCACAGTGGTTCAGGTCTCAGGTAACAACCAATCACAGCTCAGCTGTTTTCAAAAGCTGAGCCGTGATTGGTCGTTACCTGAGTTCTGAGCAACTGTGATGTCATTTTCAGTTGACAACAAATCTTGCCTTGCTGGGAGCTCATCACCCCTAAACTTGTGATCCTAGAACCGCCCTCGCATCCTCCCCGGTCCGAACTGCCCGACGAGGATGAAGCCAACCCTTCCATGAGCACATTGGGCATCGCCGTCCGAGGCCTCCCCTTGGCCTTGTCATCCATGACGCAAGCTGCGACGTCGGACTCTCGCATCAAGCCCAAATGGCGGGCGATCGCCGTGGTCACCCTGCTGGCTTTCGTGCTCATGTTGTACTTGCACCACCTGGGAGGGGACGCAGACGCTCCAGCCAGCCCTTCCCACCGCAACAGTCTGCAAATGTATCATCGGGGCGATGGCCACATGTTCCGGAACACTCCCAGACAAAATAGGCTGCAGAGAAGGGGAAAACCTTACAATGACACGTACCCTCTAAGTCCGCCCGTGAAGACCAACGATGGCGTCAGGTACCGCATCGGAGTCATTGCGGATCTGGACACGGCGTCACATAGCCCCAAGGACCAGACGTGGTTCAGCTACATGAAAAAGGGTCACGTGACCGTTTCGGAAAGCGCCGACGCACTGCATGTGGAATGGGACGAGGAGACGATCACGCTGGAGAGTCACCTGGCAGAGAAAGGACGAGGTTGAACATCACTTTATGGCAAAATTCAATTACAATTTCAATTATTACACTCCACAATTACAAAATCAGCATAATCATAAAAAAAAGCTTCTTAATACTAATTGTTTTAGTTGTTTAAATTTATATATTTGCACTTTTTTTTAAATGTTGAAACAACTAATTTAATACATTTTATTTCATCCAAAACGAACTTGCATAATTATAGTGTTTCAAAGATTTTTGTTTTGATATTTTTATGTTTCAGCATTTTTTTTGTTTTGTACCAAAAAAAAAAATCGTTTTTGTCAACATAGATAAATATATGTAAATATTTATTATTATAAATTCTGTTTTGTCTAAAAGGAACTTACTATAGTGTTTCTTTTTTTTTTAGGACAATAGTTCTTAATATTCTTAAGTTTGTAAACATTTTCTTGTTTTATACCAAAAAATAAATGATCATCCTACTGCACAGTAGGATGATCTTAAAAAAATATATATTGTCATTATTATTATTATAAATATATATATAATTATGAATTATGTTTGGTCCGAAACTAACATAATTATAGTGTTTCTATTTTTTTTTTAAATTGGTCTTAATATTTTTAAATGTATAAACATTTTCTTGTTTTATACCAAAAAAATAAATGATCATCCTCCTGCACAGTGCACAAGCTGCACTTCAACTTCAAATTTTTGCCAACAAAAACAAATCTATATATTATTATAGATATATATTATTATTGTAAATTCTGTTTGGTCCAAAACTTACACAATTAAAGTGTTTTTATTTTTTTAATTGGTCTTAATATTTTTAAATGAATAAACATTTTCTTGTGTTATACCAAAAAATAAATGCTCGTCCTACTGCACACAAGCTGCACTCCGACTTCAAGTTCTTACCAACAAAAATAAATATATATTATTATAAATATTATTATAAATTTTGTTTGGTCCAAAACTCATTATAGTGCTTCTGTTTTTTAATTGGTCTTAATATTTTTAAATGCTTACGAATTTTTTTGTTTTGTACCAAAAAATAAATAATTGTTTGAATAATCGTGATTTCCATGATTGCCAAAATAATCGTGATTATTTTTCCACAATCGAGCGGTGAATGATAAAGTCTCGTCCTTTAGGTATGGAGTTGTCTGACCTGGCGGCGTTTAACGGGCATCTGTACAGCGTGGACGACCGCACAGGTGTGGTGTACAGGATTGAGGGCAGGCGGGCAGTCCCCTGGGTTATACTCCCTGACGGCGACGGCTCTGTTTCCAAAGGTCAGCTACATTCTTGGGTGGGCGACGCCCATTCTTGATCCAGTTCAATATTCTAACTTAAGTGTTCATTTGTAGGTTTCAAAGCAGAGTGGCTTGCAGTTAAAGATGAGCAACTATATGTTGGCGGTCTTGGCAAGGAGTGGACCACCACAACTGGAGAGGTAGTCAACCACCACCCAGAATGGGTGAAAGTCGTCGGTTACTATGGCGACGTCGAGCATAAAAACTGGGTGCCCTACTACAACGCCCTGCGGAGCGCCGTGGGGATCAAACCACCAGGTCCTGATAGTTCCCAGTTCCATCAATCTCGTTATTGATTCATTCATGCAAGGTGTGAATTGTTGGTCTACTGCAGGCTACCTTATCCACGAATCCGCAGCATGGAGCGAACGGCTTCAGCGTTGGTTCTTCCTCCCTCGCCGCGCCAGCCACGAGCGCTACGAAGAGAGTGCAGACGAGCGGCGCGCTACCAACTTGCTGCTGTCCTGCCGGGCTGATTTCAGCGACATAAGGAGGCGTCGCGTCGGACCTCTGAACCCCACGCACGGCTTCTCCTCGTTTAAATTTGTCCCCGACACAGACGATCAGATTGTTCTGGCCCTGAAATCCGAGGAGGACGCAGGCCGGATCGCCTCCTACATCATCGCGTTTACGCTCGACGGCCGGGTGCTGATGCCCGAGACAAAGATCGGAGATGAGAAGTATGAAGGCCTGGAGTTTATTTGAAGCTGACAAGGCTGCTTATTAGATTTTTTAAAACATGACCCCTGGTATTGTCATAATGAGGAATGAAAAGACTGACTTCACTAATATAGGCACACTGGTATGTTTGATCAATGTTATCATTATTTAATCAGAAAAAAGATGCAATTTGTCTCCTGTGTGTGAACTCTGCTGGTCAGACTCTCAGGGGAACATATTGATAGTCAAAACCTGTATAACATATGCACACTATTGAATGTTGATCAACTACTTGAAATGAATGGTCTTACTTGTAGCTTTGTCTTCAGAGGCTATTTTCATATTTATAACTGAGCAGATTTGAAATTTTTATTTTAAAGGAATTCATCCGTAAAGCAAATAAGCAGATTTTTTTTTTTTTTAATAAACCATTAATATATTTCTTTTGTATCTAAGCCACACAACTGAATAAATGTATCCCCTATTAGTGATGTGTTTTGGCTTCCTTTGAACGCCTGTCGACTGGATTTGTGCCTAGTGTACTTTTTTTTTTTTTTGTAAACCTTTATACACATCAGAATTTATAAATATGAGAGAACAGATTTTCACGGTTCCATCTTCAGCTTTCTAAATAATACTATTTCTGTCAAATTGTACCTTTTGTATTTATAGTGGCCACACTTGATAACAATTTGGGTAAAATTGGGTGTCATTCTTGACGTTACAATTGAAAATGTGTTTTCTACCCGAAATCAAAATTTGGACGTAAATTTCATGCAATATTTTGTGAAATAGGCATTTAATATATCTGCACTCCAATGGAATAAATAAATGGGGTATATGCCACGGAGGTTGCGGGACTTCCGGGTTTTCACACCAGCTTTGGTTCCGGTTCCGGTTCGCGACGTGTGGGCCGCGTCCCACTTCTTGCGCTTGCGACTTTGTGCCCGCGTTCCCGTCGACAGGGTGCGAGTGTGTTGTGTGTCTGTCTCAGTTGTCCGAAGCATTTTTAGAGGGCTGAGGCGCCCTGCACTCTCCCGCTCATCGGCCGGAACGCTCGGTTTGGGGGCGCGAGTGTTGGAACGCGGCCAGCCCAGCAGCGGCCTCAAACGGCGCTGCTATGTGAAAACCCGGAAGTCCGTGGCATGTGTCGACCCCACTGACTTGATTTTAAGAAGTTGGAGATCGTCACCCTTTGCTTAGCATGGATAAGAACAAAATTTGTATTTAAGAAGTAGAAACTTTTTGGTGACGATTTATTTAGCACTGTAAGACAAAAATCTGAAGGCTTTAAAAATAATATTTTGTACTAATGGTAAACAGACACAAACAAAATCTTACAAATGACAAACCAGTGGCCAAAAGGGGCTACAAACAAGCTGAAAGGGCAGTAAAACACAAGGACTTAGTCCAACAAATATTAATGCAATGCAACAAATGATTAGTTTTATTGTGCTGAAAATTAAAAGAAAAAAAAGAAAAAGAGAGAAATTACAGCACTTTCATAGTTTATTATGCAAATGCAATTTTCGTAGCAGGCGTTGACTGCTTCTAAACATTACATTTGAACACAATAAGACCATTTCTGAAGCAATTTGAGATTACAGGCTTGTTCCCATGGCGATGACATCTGGTGGAAGACCACCCATTTTAATGGGTTGGAAGGAGCTACTTTCGGTGTAGAAGTCCAGCATCCGCCGGTCACTGTGTCTCAACATACAGAATACTCCTCTGGAACCTGAAACATCAACCCAAGTGTTTTCATTAACAAATGTGTTTTTTTTTTGTGTGTGTGTAGAAAGGCTTCCCAGTAGATTAAAAGTTGATCTACTCAAAAATCATGTGTCAACTTACCACAACTCCTCATAGTGGACAACAGCTGTCCAATCATACGCTTGACCGGAGAGGGGTCGGTGACCCTCGGCAGCACTTGTCCAGTGATTAATGAGGGGAAGTCCTCAAGTACACGACCACTTGTGTCCTTATGGAGGTAAAACAGAATAAATCATCTTGCTCTTTCATTGGATTTATTAACTCCAAAGTGTCACCTGAATGGAGGTTGCAGCTGCTTTGGCATCTGTGAGTGCCAGCATGTAGCCACACGGGCCAATGTCATCCTCCAGGACAAGCGCACACTGAGGGCTTGGTGGGATTTCACCAGTTGACAGGCTGCAACAGACATGCAAATTTATGTCGCAAATCAGCTTTCCCCATTCAAATGAATGGAAACGCCATTGATCCGTTCCAGCCCTCTTCTAAATGTTTTTTTGAGCTGTCAACTGAACATCAGCGGAACTTTTGTTTTTGCACTTGGGCACCAAAATGAAGTCATTCTGCATTCAATGAGTCTGCGTAACTTCTTGTGGATGTATTTCCTCACACATTACAATAATAATCTCATAGCAACTTACATATCACTAATAAGAGGTGGCTCCGTCATGGAGGCGTCTTCAATCTGTCTTTCCTGTTGCATCTTGACAAAAATTCTCTGCACGTCCATCTTGAAAAGTCAACAGAAGCAATGCAAGATTGACAAAAAAAAAAAAAAAAAAAAAAAAAAAAATCTTGAGCTTATTTAAGCAGATTTAATAACCTCACCTTATCCTCGGTGCAGTAGGGCCGTATGCAGTATACCGACGTCTTGTGCGGATGTTTGTACAGGTCTCGATTTCCATGGCCCGGCAGCATTCTCTGCAAGGACATAAACGATGTGTCATGCAACTAGGGCTGTCACTATTGAATATTTTTAGAATCGACTAATCTGATTAATTTTAATTTTGCATTAAAGTGTATTACAAAAGTATTTTTTCTCTGATTACTGTTTATTAACCAGTGATTAGTGGTTAATTTGTACTTCATATTCGCGTAGCAAGTGAAAATAAAAGGGGGGATTGATGTTGTACTATGTTCCCGGTTCGGTCCTTGTTTTCCAAAGTCAAAACCGATGTTTGCAAATTTTTTACTTTGATAAAACACAGAATTAAAAAAAAAAAAACAATCACACAAAAAAAAAACACACACACTATTTGTCCCCGAGGGGCAATTCAATGGCATACGAGCAAGTTAAAAAAATCAGGCATTAAACCAATACATTAAAAATAACACATACATAATAAATACTATAGCTAAAAACCATTCCAGCTAACTAACAATAAAAACAAGAGAAAGAGCTCTGTGCTTCACACTAAAGTGCTACATGCGTTCCGTCTGTCGCAATTTGGGCAAATTGGGGTCACTGTTCAAGAAGATAATCAGTCTTCTTTCATGAAGGACTACAGAAATCAGTGAACTATTACTGTTGACATGCTGAACTCAGAGGATTTGGACAATTTATCATAGTTGGGGAAAAAAAAAAAAAGTCTCCAAATGATTACTCAATTGTTACAATAGTTGATGATTCATTTGATAATCAACTACTGTCGATTAATTGATTAATTTTGACAGCTCTACATGCAAGGATTTGACAATATGTTAAGCCAATCTGTCCCGGGCCCTCAGATTCAGTAGTACAGACTGCTGATATAATTATTATTATTATTTTTTAAACAATATGCTTTCAAAATATTTATTATTATATTATTTTAGTTTTTTTTTTTTACCAACATTCATTTTATATATATATATATATATATATATATATATATATATATATTGAAATATCATGCGATACAGTTGCTGTATATAGCGATATTGATATTATTGCGATATTTAACATGTACTTAAAGAAATTACATTTCTATTATCTAAAGAATTAATTTTTTCACGCAACAAAATTTAGCAAACTCAATATATTCTTAGGAAATTAATTGTAATTACCTCTCAATAATGTCTAACTATTGGATGGCGGTGCACATTTTAGTTAGCGGTTGACTGGTCAAATTTAGATAAACATAAAATTCCATATGAAACTTGATTGCATGTCTGTGCGATATGCATATTGCATGTGCCAATATCGCAATATTGCTAATTTCTCGCCCTAATATATATAGTTTTATTACCTTTTTTTTCCAACCAATATGGTTTCAAATTAGTCCAGCAGGGCCAGAGAGAGAAGTCCTTGATGACGACATTTTTCCCCACAAATAAAAGAAAAAAGCCCCTTGACGTACATTCCTCTCAGGTGTCAACAAGCCGGTTAGCTCACCTGAAACTCTCCTGAGAGGCCTCCTCTGAATCCCCACGGTTCAGGATCATCGCTCATTAGCTGGGCCGATGGTTTGCCAAGCCCTCCTGTGGCGAGGAAACGTTCTTGTGAAGCCAGGAGAGTTCAAAACGAAACTCATTTTGTCTTTCCTGCGTGTAGCGAAATGCCTCACCTAGCGATTTGACGTAGGCTTGCGCCAGATTGACGCCGCTCTTGATATCACAGATGTAGTTGTAGAGGTCATAGAGAATGCGGCGGTTGGGCGCGTTGGACAAGCGGTTGAACATCCGCACCACCGCTTCGCACATGTCGTCGAAGTGCCGCGCTCTCGAACACCACTCGGCCGTCTGGCAACACGCAAACGGGCGACGCGCTTCAATCTCGGGGGGGTCAAACGGAACCAGTTTGTCGAAGTGAAATGTGACCTGGTCCGACTTGACGGCGGCAGCGTGACTGTGGCCTTTGAGCCAGTCCAGCTCATGCAGCATGCTCTTTGCCGTGGGGCCGTATTCGTAAGGCAGGTAGAAGAGGTCGGACAGCAGCTTCAGGTCGTCGAGGGTGAGGGGCTCGGCCGTGTAAAGCGGGTTCTCTCCCGGTCCGGGCACGTACGAGTGTTCGCCAAGGTCCGTCTGCATGGGTTCCTCGTCAGACGAGTCCTTCTTAACGCAAGCTGGAAGACAGATGGATGGAAAATTCCATATCTGTAAACGCTCACATTGAAAGAGATGGTCTACCTGTCAGCTGATCTGTAGACAGAAACTCCTCCAGCCAATCAGTGAGGGCCAGCGTCAGGGCTTTGTGGGGGCTATAGCAGGGGTCTTGCTCTTCATCGCCTCATGTTGGACACACAACAACGACAATAACAACGTGGCAAATCTTACATACAACTCCGTCACCGCCCAACAGGAGAGCTCACCCATTTCCACATCCTTGGTTGCTCCATCAGCAGAAGCTTTGCACCACGTAGCCAACGTATGGATTGCCACAAAGTTTGGATAAAACTCACAGTTGGGATTCGTGAGCACACCTCTCAGTTTGGGGATCAGTTCAGTTGGACGATCCTGAATGGAGAAGATAAACATAGTCAAAAGCTTTTTATATACAGTGTTCCCTTGTTTATCATGGGTTCATTTTTCGCCGTTTCACAGATATTTTTATTTTTACATGCTTTTTGTTTTTTCTGTCTTTGCTGGGCAGTATCTCAATCTGGAACAATCTGGCATCCGCGGATTCGTCTCGATGAGACCTTTCCAACACCGTCTGTCCCGTTGCTCTACTTCATTGCATTCCGGAGATAGAAAATAGATACTGTGCTCCCTTAATCTGTTGGAATTTAGAGGTTTCTGGGGTTGGTGTAAGATTCTGGTTTTGTAACCATGTGGGTGGCAGGTGGTGTTTAGTTGGTGCTGCATTTCACTTTGATTCATCTTTCTTTCCTTTGACCTTTCCTCTGGTCTCCTGACCTTCTGAACTTCACCACTCTGGTGAGACTCTGAAGTATCCAGTCAAGAAAATATATACTGTACTATATATATATATATATATATATGTATATATATATAAACAAACAAACATACTTTTAATAGAAAAAAAAGACTGTAAATGAAAAAACGAATGAAATAGCATTCATAATAAACTAAAAATCCTAAAAACGAAAAAACAAATTAAAAAAAAATATGTACTGTGCTTTATACTGTAATAAGTAAATTAAAAAAACCATACATTTAATGGAAAAAATTAACGTAAATGAAAAAAAGAACATATGATAAATGAAAAAGCATTTATAATAAAGTAAAAATCGTACCAAACCAAAAAAAATTTTTAAAAAAAGGAAAAAAATATACATAATGGGAGATATATATATATATATATATATATATATATATATATATATACACACACACACACACACATATTATCATTATTAATATTATTATTGTTATTATTATTTTTTTAAATAAAGCGGATTTCCATTATTGCGTGTAGTTTTGGCACACAACACCCGCGATAAACGAGGGAACACTATTTTGTATTTGTGCGTGTGGATTAACCCTCCTCCTCCCCTAAATACAACTCTGTTGAAAATTATGAAATCGCCAGCCCTTAGCCATGTTTTTTGCTGTTCAATTTGAGTCAATCATTAAGCTTATAAATCAAGTTACATCTTCTTTTTTTTTTTTAAATTGTGTATCATTTATTCAATCAATCAGTACTTACCTTATAGGGTCCCATGAAAATTCTTTGTGGGTCATAGTCATTGGCGTGTATATTGTCCCAAATGACTGGCGCCCTCTTGAGGATGGAGGACACCTCTTCTATGGACTCCACTGAGATTTTATGGGATACCACCTTAGGACCTAAAAGCAAATTTGATTTGTGTGAGGTTGTGTACTCTTTTGTGTAGATTTTTTTTTTTTTTTTTAAGCTTTGTACAATTTTTTTTCCCCTGAAGTCAAATCACCATTTAAAAACAGCATTTTATGTTTACTTTGGTTGTCTTTATGTGATTTATGCATTTGTTTGATGATCTTAAACATTAAAATGGAGAAACTATGCTAAGAGAGAGAATTTTAGCAGGGGTGAAAAACATTTTCACTGTTTTGTTTCTGCATGAGATTACCTGTCCATAACACATCTATCCCCGGTAGCAGCTCGTCTCCTACCGTGTGAAGGTAAGACGACTGCGTCACGGTTGGAGTGCAGAATGCAGCACAATAATCTGGAGTTTTGGGGAAGAACATTAGTTAGTGTGCAAAACGATGCATCCAAGCCTTGATTGACTGTATCAAAATGTGTACAGTGAACCCCCGCTAATTCAGGATTTGAGCTGTTCCCAGTACAGTATTGCACTCTAGTTCTTCCTTCAGTGTTTGATGTTTCGCCATCTTTTTGCATTGCTATCATTCAGGACTGCTATATCTGTCACAACTGTTGTTTTCTGAGGTTTATACACCATCAATATGTCTATGCCAGTATTGTCAGTCCAACCATTGATTTGTTTTCTCAATATCAGCCACTTCCTCCGTTTGTCGGTACATTCTATGCAGTGGTTTGTCTTTCCATGACAGCCCATCTGGATCCTTCTTACTTGGCTTCTGTTGGCTGAGGCATTTAATAAGCAGCGAAGAGCAAAGCGTGATCACTAACAATTAGTGGTCCAACGGATCACAAAAGTCAGATTGTTTTTCTGATCAGCAAAAAAAAATAATAACAATAATAATTAAATAGTACTTTGTCTTCATTTATTTTGTAAAGTGCTTTTTCCATTAACAAAAAAAAAAAAAAGAACATTCAAAATGTCTAATGCAGCCGTATAGGTTTTAGCGTCTTCATTTATTTTTGTAAAACGACTTTTCCCATTAAAAAATAAATAAATTCAAAATGTCTCGTATAGCCATTTATGATTCAGGAACAACCTTTAAGTGTAATATGAGGCAGAAACATTCTTCTTTTTAATGGTTCATGTGTAAAATCAGGTACTAAAGGTTGAAAGTTGTGTTCCTATCATCTAAACTGCTAAGTTTGACATTTTGAGTTGAATGATTTTCTTTTTTTAATGGTCAAAAGTTTTTTTTAATAAAAATAAATGAAGACAAAATTCTATTTAGACCTTAACGTGCAATTTAAGGCACATTCCCTTGAATGTGTGCCGGTGTCGGTACCATATGTGTTCGGCCTGCCAGACGCGAAGGCCCCCGAATGGATCTGGCAGGCCGAACACATATGGTACCGACATCGGAAGCCAGACACACGTTGGTCATGCTAACAGTTAGCAGCTAGCCACTTATGTCGGAGACGTGCCGTATCATGCAATGACGGCGTAATTAGTTAGCGGTTTCTTTGCGTCCTAAATTAGCGATTGAACATGAATTTGGGATAGCATTGTGTTGATGTCGGTCGCAACTACAATGTCAATCAACTATGATAAATAAGTAAAAAAGGGAAGTCAAGTCAAGCTATCAATCCCGCAACGACGTGAGTGAATTTCAAAGTATAAGTGTACTAAAGTTATTCACATTGCTGTTATTGTATTAGTGCAGGGGTGGCGAGATCCGGTCCTCGAGGGCCGCAGTCCTGCTGGTTTTGGATATTTCCCTTCTTCAACACAGCTGATTCATGATCAGCTCATCAGCAAGCTCTGCAGAAACCTGATAACGAGCCTGTTAATTAGAATCAGCTGCGCTTCGAGTAGGGAAATCTATAAAACCTGCAGGACTCCGGCCCTCAAGGACCGCAGTTTGCCACCCCTGTATTAGTGTATTTGGTAAACTTTATTTTGAAGTTAGTCTTAGCGTTTTACGTTGAGTATGTTTCAGCTTCCTTGACATGTCAAAACGGTATCGACTGTAAATGTGCACTTTGTTTTTTGTTTTACCTAGGGTTCAAATTGTTAATATTAAAAAAAATAAAAAATAAAAATACTCTGCTTGGTCCCTAATTCTCATGAATAGCAGGGATTCACTGTAAATCAAATTTGACCAGTCACCAAAAACTAGATCTGGTCAGAATTTGACCAGTTGGTTTCAACAGTTTCTCGAGTGCAACCTGTGGGACAGAAGAGGAAGGTGCTCGGTTCTCCCAAATGCTGGAACACCTCGTTGGTGATGGCCACCTGCGCGTGGGCGAAGGAACTGAAGGCCTGCTTGTCGGCAGGACACATCTCCGTCTCGATGTCGTCAAACAGTAATGAGAAGGAGTTGCAGCCAAAGTCTCTCACCTGGAGAGGGAAGGGACAACATTTGGCACCCTTTTTTTTGTTACTAAGGCTGCCTTCAGAAAGAATCACTCCCATTCCACTATATAGTGTGCGCCATTTTGTAGTACTGTTGGAATGTGTAGTGAGTATAGGTTATCTCCGATAGGTAGGTTACATCTGAGATCTGAACTTGACTTCATTGCTGGAAAGAAGGCCGTGCCCCAGATACTACTCCCTCCTCATAAAATTTGCCAAATAAAAAGCAATAAACATGGCTCCGCCTTCTGATATTGCATCCAAAGTCCTACCTGATCCAGTTTCCGCTTTAGGGCAGCCACCTCTTTGCGGTTGGAAAAAGTGATGTCCAGGCCAGGAGAGATTGCATAGACAAAGTCAATGTTGTGCTGTTGCGCTGCCGATATCAGCGCTATGAGTTGCTCTGCACATGAGACAAAGATGAACATTTTTTAAATAAATGTACAAATACGGTCTCCAAGTGTTTAAAGGAATGGACGAATGTTGATTTGTTATGATTGTATTGTATTGGTGTTAATGTTTTATGTTATGTTATGTTTGTTTTTTGTGTTTCTGTAAAGCGCTTTGTGAGAGCTCAGGCTGTTTGAAAGCGCTATATGAATAAACTTGAGTTGAGTTGAGTTAAAGGAGACATGCCATGGAAATTTGACTTTTTAACCATGTCCTATAATTTCAATCACTATTATTATTAGAGACATTTAAAAACAGTACAAAACAAAAACATACCTTACTGAAATTCATAGGCATGTCTAGCCCATTTTTAGGGCTCATACAGTTTATATAGGCCTCTCTGTGCTCTCTTTGTAACATCAACCAAAAGGCGGATAATAACCAAGGAATGTTTATACCCAATAAGACGTATAAACTGACATATTGATCCAACTTGCATCATTCTTGAACACAGGTGTCGATCTTTTTTTTTTTTTTCCCAATCCCCTCTAAAAAGTAAATGAAATAAAATTTGAACTAAATGGCTTTAACTCTCATTTCAAAACGAGTAATTCATCACTTTCTTGACTTACCCTCTTTGAATTGAGCTAGTTTGTGCTTCTAGAATTGTTCAATCACCCAACGTTTGTTCCTATCTGGGATTAAGTCACATTTATATGCAACATCGACTTCAGCAGCTCAATATTGGCAATTACTCGGAAGCCCATTAAGTCCCGAATGTATCTACAAGCAGACAGCAGGTGGGCACAAAAAGTTTCACTTTGCACACAACCTGAATGCTTTTAATTCTCACTGGAAGCATTTCAAGTACCGTAGATGCCTCATTAGTCTTATTATGGCCTTGCAATCACTGCTCATGCTGATGTTGACAATCTTACTGGGCCACTCTTGGTATTAAATTCAGTTATCTACTATGTGTATCTACACTCTTGACACTTTGAAATGATATTGTCTTGTCTTTATCAGCACAAGTAAAAGAGATGGCTTGATAGACTCATTGGGTCAAAGTTTAAATGAACACCTTTCCGATGTCTCCGCAGAGATAATGATGACAGAGGTCATATTGATACTTTATCAATCTAGAATTTGAGAAACGCCCAGTAATTATAGTGACAGCTCGGGGATACAGTAAAGTAGTCATGGATGTCCACTAAATTAGTCAATATTTGCTGGTTAAGATTTTGCTCAAATTATAATAATCCTACTTACATCTAAGATCATATTTTAGGCTGTTAATGATGCATGCAACAAACAAATAATGCATTTAGTAATTGATGGTGGCACAAACTCACCTGCCTCCTCTGGGGAGTAAAGGTCACGCCAGTACATGCGGTGTTTGTAGTCATCCTTAGGGGCGTACAGGTATGTGTTCAAACCCCACTTCTGTTCCCTGAGAAAGTAGAAGCAACATTTACACAAACGTATTAAAAAGCATTGTCAGTCACTAAATACAGCAAAAATCAAAATCGACAAATATATGTTGACCACGTGATGTCACCATGGCAACATATACTCTTTTTGTGGAGGGGAAAAAACAGTTATTCATTGTATGGTGAAAATATTGTTCAAAGTTTGGAGACGTTCGTACTTTGGAGCCATTCTACCTTTTGAACAGCTCTGTTCTTTGCTCCATCGTCCAGGGTCGGCCATAAAATCCTGCAACCAGCAAAGGTCGGATTTAAATGAGAGTTAATAAAATAATAATAATCCTGTCAGTCATCATGCATTTGTAAATACTCGTGTTTGTTGATATTCGTTGGGGGAGGGAGCGGCGGCTGGTTCTCCATGCGCCCCCGCGGACAATAACCGTTTATTGTCGACGAGGACCACCGAACCCGGATTGAAAACTCACCTTCGACCACGCCGCCGATGAAGCGCTTGGCCCCACTCTGTGCTTTTTCGCTGACTTCGGTCGAAGTTGCCATCACTGACTGTCCGTCTGTTGGACTCGAGTTTATCTTGGCGTAGTCGAGGTGTCAAATCCTGAGACTGTCACTCATGGTTTGTTGTAAATCCAGAGTGCCACCCTTTAATTTGTCCTCTGAAGCTTGTGCGCGCGCATACACACACAGTTGCGTAATGCGGAGCTTGCCAAGCTCTAAAGTCTGCACTTGTAAATATGTAGCGCATAAACAACCACACGTGAAGATGAGTGAAGTTTACCACTAAATGGGCCGCGGCTCGCGACTCCCGCATGGACTCAACGTCACTTGCTGCCGGATGAACGTCTTAAAGTGACAGTGTATCAGCTTCTTAAAGGGACAGTACATAGGCTACTAGTACTATAAGACTTTGCCACTAAGCTCCTGTTTCTATTCCACAAATCATCCTTAAGAGGTTTCATTCAGTTGATTGTACAGTACATGATTTGGAGAGGCACACAACTTTGTATATGGACAATTCCGAACATCAGGCATTTCTGATATTTCCACACCCTGTGAAATAGGGGTGTGCTCAAAAATCGATACGGCAATACAGTGATACCTCGGCTCACGAACTTAATTGGTTCCCAGAGAGTGTGTGTAAGCCGAAAAGTTCTTCTTCCGAACATTTATTTCCCATAAGAAACCATTCAAATGAGAATAATCCGTTCCCAGGTCCCTATAAAACATAATTTTCTACTAAATAAGCCTTAAAACTACACAAAAATATACCTTATTTTATGTATAACAAATGTGCTATTGTATTGTAATTAAAGAAATAAATTGTACTGTATAATAAAGTCGTTTTATTTTACTTTGTGATGGTAGTTCTTAAGGATAGTAGCAATGGTAGACTTACTTCATTCGCGAGCGTTTCACCGTGTAGAGTGTTTATGGAACGGTTGTCGCTCATTCGCACTTTCGTGCTCACCGGAGCGGAGGAGGTGTGTCCCTTGGTGAACAAGGAAGTGGAGCACTTTAGCGAGTCAACAAAAAGTGAGCACCGCCAACTACTTTCACCTCTTTCCTGGCACTAAACAGTCGTGGCACGATTTTCTCCTTTTTTGAGGTACGTGATGCCACTTTCGCTTTTTTTAGTGGCGCGAACTCCATTGACTACAATGCAAACGCGCCGCCGAATCGCCGTCCCTCGCTGGTAAGCATTAGGCTTAACACTAGCCTGTGGTGGGGTCTTTTTCGGTCCCATAATATCAAAAGTACACTCAAAATGTCTATCAAACACAAACCGCGTCCGCACTAAAAGAAAGGGGGTGACGAACTGGGACGCCGTGAGCGTGCGTCAGCTTCTCGTGGCCGCCACCGTGGTGCTGTTCGACCGCGTGGTTTGGTTCGTCCGCCGAAAAGTAGTTCGTCAGCAGAGACTAAATTCTCGCGAATTTAATGTTCGTGAGGCGAAAAGTTCGTGAGCTAAAGCGTTCGTCAGCCGAGGTATCACTGTATAGCTTTTCGAGCCGCAGGTATCAAAATCAATATTGCTCGTTAACTTTAAATAGGCAGTTAACGTTTGCCTTTGCAGCTTGTATTGTACTTAAAAAATCAAAAACAGCAGCGTCTTTGAAGTTAATTGCCTTCAATTAATGCAAAAATAGCTCACCAGTGATTGGACACTGTGTCTTGCTAAGGAAAATTAAAGCACAGGAAGAATGTCAACATTTATTTACTTATAAACTCAACAACGCACATGTGTCTTAATGTACCAATATTCCTATATTTTGTTTAAAAATGAAATAAAATGTGTTACTTTAAAAATTGCTGTTTTTATTTCTCCAAATAATAACCTTATTTATTGATTGATTGAATTTAAAAAAAAAAGATTATTAATTCAATCTCTGGTGTAATAACCTTATTTATTGATTGATTGAATTCTTATTTTTCATTTTATTATTATTAATTCAGTCTCTGGTGTAATAACATTTATTGATTGATTGAATTATTTTTTATTTTATTATCTGTTCTCATTGCTGCTGGACATGTAAACTTCCCAGGGGGAGCCATCGCAAAGGGATCAATAAAGTAAAGTCTAAGACTAAGTGTAATAAATTTTCCTTGCTCTGCAGTGTGTACACATTTAGACCAGGCGTGCCACTTGGTGGTAAACTAGAAGAGCTACTAACAAAAACATTTTTGTCGTCCAGCATAATAAACATGTCTTTAGGTATGCATGACTGTTATTATAAAATGCAAGTAAATTAATATAAATATCAGGATACGTATCGCCTTGAAGATCATGTATTGGGATAGGTATCGTATCGTGACCCCTGTATCGTGATACGTATCGTATCTTGAGGTTGGCGGCAATACCCAGTCCTAATGTGAAAACAAATGGCGTATTGCATTGCTTTCCATGTGACTAGCATACAATCTAGGTACTGTATATTGTAACAGTAGTCAAATGACATTTCATCATATTTTGAAATCAAAATAATCCCCACAGTTTACAAATAAAATTACAATGATCCTAAATCCAATGCTTTTCAATGAGAAGAGAGATTCCTTTCACAAAATTAATGTTGCATTTGAGGAAGGTGGAAAGTTGGATTGATCCTACTCTGATTGTCCCACTTCAATGTGTAAACAAAAATTAATAGCACAATAGAACACATAACAAAAGCTTTTATTTGTTTTTACATATAAACATTTTTCTGTTATGGAATGCAAGAAATATTTAATGGTTCTGCTATTGCATGCGGTGGTAAATGAGTACAACAACCGAAACAAGAGCTTAAACAAGGGCAAGACCGTACGTGTGCACGGCAGAGGCAGGCCTCACCACATACGAAGTGCAAAGAAAAAAAAAACAAAAGAAAAAAGAAAAGAGGAAAAAATACAAAGCAATAATTGCATTAAATTCTATTCCATTTTCATTCTGTTGTGTTGGCCATATTGATTTTCATTTTGACCTAAATTAAATTTATGCTTACTTTGTAATTAAAATTCTTATGACCAAATGTGCATGAAAAGAATGCTGATATAGTTCTGTAAACATTTTTTTTTAAATGTCTAACAACTCATTTAAAGGCAAGTACAAAACTTATTTTGGCTTCTTTTTTAAACCTAATATCAGTGCCATGAATCTCACAGGACATCCCTGTTCGGAAAGTGGGGGGCGGTGGGGATCACGTAAGTAAACACAAAAGATTGCTACATAAATGCAATGGCTTTCTCTCTCTTCTCCTCTCCAGTGCTACCTCAGTCCTCTTTGGGCTTGTTTCAGTAGCGAATCAAAGTCAAGCTCCTGAAACTTGCTCTTGGTTGCAGACGGCTCTGCATCCAATTTTGCATCTGCGGGACACAGTTTGAAACATGTTCAGTGATCGAACTGTATCTAAGAACGAGTTAATGATAACAGCCAGCATGCTTTCTAGAAAAAATATACAGTACAATAGAACCTCTAAATTCAAATGTCCTTCAAGTCTTATATGCGAGTATTATTTATGGAAAAAAAATGCCTCTGAATATGCACAGGACTTTGGAGCTCAAACCACCGGTCACTTCAGCAGTCTCAATTCTTTCGTTCCTTACGTTTTATTATTTACATTGCTTTTTTTTTTTTTTTTAAGTCAGTTTATGGCAATAATACTTTAGACTGGATTCGTTTTTTTTTATTTCCACTCTTTCCTATGGCAAATAGCAGTTCTGAAATCCAAGCAGCATCTATAAACAAATTGTGCTAGAGGTTCCACTGTACTTGGCACGTAGTTACACTCTCACCTAGATCAGCATAGTCTGAATTACAAAACTGTCTTCTTCCTCCAAAGCAGATGTCAAAGGGCAGCTCATCAGGCCTTCTTAGTTTCCCACCATTGTCGATGGCCGCAAATGCATCATCCACGTGGTAGAATGTGACAAAGCCATAATGGTCACTTGAGGAAGCAAACACAGTCATTTCAATACTTCACAATATGTACTCAGAGTACACAGCAAATGTTCTCTTTGGATTTACCCTTTATCTCTAAAGTGCAGCGACACACATTCTACTTCTCCGAAATGAGAGAAGCGCTCTCTCAATTCATCGTGCGTCATGGATCTGCGGATGCGGCCGACATACACAACTCTGCGCTCATCCTTTAGCAAAAGATGTTAGACGCAATTTAGCACGTGTTGGACATCAATTACTAAGAGACACAAGGTGCTATACAGTACTTGTGGACTTACCATGGCTTTCAGCTTCTGAAGCCTCGCCTTGTGCTCCTTCTTGAGCTTCCAGGACTCTCTGCAGGTGAATAAGATTATATTTGAGTGATTAAAGAAAAAAAGGTTTTTTGGGTGACTGTAATGGTTTAATGGCATTTCTATGTAAAAGGATTAGAGCCAGCGAAGTGGGGGGAAAAAGCGGTGGCAGGATTCTCACTTATTCTCAGAAATCTGACTTTAAAGTGAGAATTTTGACTTTAATCTCAGAATTATAACTTTAAAAGTGAGAGCTCTCACTTTAATCTCAGAATCCTGACTTTAAAGTGACAATTCTTACTGTGACGTGACGTCGCACTATGAATTGTGGGGGAAGACAGAAAATTAGAATTCTGAGAATAAAGTCAGAATTCTAAGATTAAAGTCACAATTCTCACTTTAAAATCAAAATCCTGAGATTAAAGTCAGAATCCTGAGATTAAAGTCATAAATCTCACTTTAAAGTCAGAATTCTGACTTTAAAATCAGAATCCTGAGGTTAAAGTCTGAATTCTCATTTTAAAGTCATAATACTGAGATTAAGGTCATAATTCTGAATTCTCACTAAAGTCAGAATTCTAACTTTAAAGTCAGAATCCTGAGATTAAAGTCAGAATCTGAGATTAAAGTCATAATTCTCACTTTAAAGTCAGTATTCTGAGAATAAAGTGAGAATCCTGCCAATCCTTTTTTTTTTTCTCTCACTTCACTGGCCATAATCCTCTTCCCTACATTTAAATTCATTTCAATGGTGAAAATGTGTTTGATAGACAAGCACATACATGTATGGTCGTGTAATAAATTCAACTTGAATGTCAAGCTACCATTCGATTTTTATCACTACTGCGTTGTGTGGCTATTGAACACCCTTCATTTGCAGACTCACCTGTAAACGTTTCTCCTGCGAGTATGAAAAGTTGGCGAGGAGGGCGACGGTGACCGAGAGCGAGACCAGGATTGGGATCTCGATCTGTTACGCCTTAAACGTGTACAAGACAGGCGAGGCGGCGAACGAGAGACAGAGCGAGAAGGGGACGAAGACCAAGACCTGCTTCGGGAACGCTCGTGATGGGACCTGCGCACACATATACGACTGCAAATTACAGTTGAATACAAAAATGCAAACTGAAGATCAAAAGTGGGCATAATATAAACATGACTACCGTCGTCTTTTTGGAGAGCGGGATTCCGAGCTGGAGGATGATGAAGACGAACGAAAGCTGTCTGCGAGGCGGGATCTTCTCAGGTATCTCCTCTTCTCTCGTCCTCTGCTTGGAGGGCTGGGTGGAGGTGTAAGTGGGGTACATGAAAGTGCAGAATCTGTGCTGGATGAGCTTGACTGGTGTTTCTCATCAGCTCTGATGGGAGAGTCACATTTCTTCTCCACCTCACGAGTGTTCTTGAAAAGAGGAGGAGCACTTGTATGCAAATAATCCACAGGCACACAGTAATCATGATCCACGAACACCAATGAACACATATGAGTAGGTGCTGCCAGCTCTGAACCGTTTGTCTTCCTGGATGGCAGAGGGCGAGGATCAATGATCTGGATCCCCTTGGACGGTGTTTTCCGTCTTATACTGACAACTTCCTCAGTATCGAGAATGACTTCGGTGCCGACAGGCTCAGGAGTAACGTGCTCCGACTCCTCATCATTTTCGTTGATTTTTGGTCTGAGCGAGTACAAAGTTCTGTCAGGTTTGTGTTCTTTAGTGGAGGTCTGCATTAGCGTTGAGGTCCTTTCTGAGTCTTCGTGCAGATTTGGAGGTAACACATTTGAAAAGATAGCTGGTTCACCTGAAATAGAGACAACCCAACAGGTCATGTGTGCAGATACACAAATATACTGAGGGAGTTCACAATTAGGGGTTATGTGTTGCAGTCTATCGTCTTGACAAATGTGCTAAATACATTAAATATGTCTGAAGTGCAGAAAACGTGCCAAGACTGAGAACAATGTAGTATTGAACTGCTGTAACAGCGTTAAAACGTTTTTTTTTTCTTTCTGACCAATAACCCTTGCAACAGCCTTACTTAATTTTTTGTATTCCTACAAATTTGGAAGGTATGTTACCAATCTCTGTATTGTGTCAAATTTACAAAACATCCCCACACAAAGATCCCTTGACAGACTACAAACTACATTAGGACAGAGGTCACATTTAGGCACTGTCCTATTGTTCCTTGTGTTTAAGGGAGGGGCGGGAGTTAAACATGTTTGTGGGTTCCAAGGGAGTGGCTGTTATATATGTTTCCAGGTTCATAGGGTTCAAGGGCGTAGCTGGCTGCTTAAGGCCCTGTTTACACGGAAGCAAATTCCTCAAACAAACCTTGTAGAGACAGAACCATCTCAAGACATGCGAGCGTCCAAAAGAAGACGCCTAGGACGTTTAACGACTGTAATATATATGCCAAGTCTGGAGTGGCGCTGTAACACTGCCATAGGGAGTTAAGGGAAAGCGTAGAAGAAGAATCTGTGAAGAAGACTGATCTCAATAGCCGGTTTATAGCCGGAGCCGCGAGGCCGCCATTTTCCTCCTCCCAAGAAACGTTTCTCGGCATACCATCCTATAGATTTACAGTATCAAAATTAGAGACAGTACTTAGTAGAAACAACAAAGGTCTAGCAACTGAGTGATAAAAGAAAAGGGGTCTTCAAAGTAGTTTAAACGGCAGTATACTCGTGATGGGAGGAGTAAGATGGCTGTCCTACAGCTTCATCGGCTTGCACAGGCGTGTATGGGCTATCGGCTATCCAGTATCATATTACAGATCAGTGAGATGAACACAACACAGGAGACGTGACAATGCCAAGTGATTCAAGTACAACATCACGCAAAACATTTTGCTGTAAAAACATAAACAAGCTAAAGGAGGTTGCGCAAAACAAAGACACGGCTATCCGCCACCGTTGTTGACAGACTGTCGGTTCGTGCACAGTCACGGGAGAATTACGTCATCACCAGAGTAATAGCTATCCTGCTATGGTGTCCACATTAGAACGTACGGGGCGCGTTTTGAAATCTTTCCACTCCGGAGCCCGGTTTCAAAAGTGATCAGTTTCAAGCTCCGAAACCACGCCGGCGTGTGGACGAACTGTCTAAAGGGTAATACATTTATGTGAACTAATGTGTCAGTTTTGTTTTGGAGCGTAAAAAGACACACAAAAAGACTAGCCTTTGTCTCTTCATCTCCTTATTCGCTGCATCTCCACATTTGGGATCTTTAGACTCTTCATTAGTCACTGGTCACACTACGCAATATGTTAACGTGATATTGATTAGATACTGACAAATACACTTTTGGTTAATACTCTCTTAAGGACAACAGTGCAAAATTCGTCATCATATGCTGTTAATTGCTGTCAGTCAGTTAAGGAAAACACAATAAAAACTAAAATGACGAAAAATCTTTTCAACAAAAACATTATATGCCGGCGAATTACCTTGTTTCTCCTCAAACCGCTCCAACAAGCTGGTAAGATCACAGGCTTCAATCCCTTAAGCAGAATAAACAGACCACAATGTCAACAACCTGTTCATTTCTGTGCTATATGTGGATAAGAATTTATAAAAGTCTGTTTGTTGTGTACCTGACTCAGCTGCAGCACTTTGCTCGTCCAACGTGACAGAATCTGGCCTTTTTGGCAGAGAAGTCTTTGGCACTAGCGTGAGGTTTTGTGGTTTCCTGTGTTCTGAACTGGGTTTTGTTTGAGGTGTAACTAGGAATTGGCCATCCACTTCTTGACTCGTATGAGGGTCAGCACTGGACACTGGTGAAGAGTGACAATTTGCTGGGGTGGCTATCTGGCTAACAGGCAAACGAATGATGACAGGGTTTGGGGGATCAGTGCTGAGCAGTGGCGGGTTTTTTAATGGACTTTTCTTGCTTGTAGCTCCTTTGTGCTCGGAATTGGACTTTGGGCCATCAAGTGATGTGTGTTTAGATTTAACTTGAAGAGATTTGAATCTGCAATGCCTACCAGCAAACAATGGCTTCTTCTCTTCTGGTTGGGAAGGATGACGACATGATGTCCTGCAAGTAGCTCTTTGAGGTGTATAAGTACTGTTTGTGGACTTCTCTATCAGATGGGATGAAAGCTTTACCTCAGAGAGGTTTTGGCTCTGCCCATTTGAACAGAGAATGGGGGTCAGTTCTTTGGGGGGTTGGGGAACTGAAGGCCACTTGGTGGTGTTACTCCCCGTTTTCTCCACCAGAGGTTGCCTTTTCTGTCGTAGCTGTCTGTACTCTTGGAGGCTTAACGATTTGGCTTTGACTTTAGCTTTTGCCGGTGCATCGTCAGCCGCGTTATTCATTTCTAATGATATAGATGGGCCTACAAGTATTAGACCAGCTGGACCTTCGGGTGTGTCTGCAGATGCTACACCAGGGGGAGTCTTCTCGTTGAATTCAGCTTCCAACGACTGATCAAATGAAGCCACTTGAACAGAGCCAAAACTGACTCTTTTCTTTGCCTTGGGGAACAGACAACTGGATGATTTGCCAGTGAGCAAGGCGCTTTTTAGCAGTGGACTATTTTTTTTTGCAATGCCGTCTTTGTCCTCCTGTGTCTCTTTCAGGGGTGTTTCATCATCGTCAGATACAACATTTATATCTTCATCACTGTCTCCTGTGGGCTTCTCATATTTCCATATTTCTCCCTGAGAGAACATTGTGTTTTTCTTCTGTATTTTCTCCCATGGCGATTGTGATGGTCCATCTGTGCTCTGTTGGCCCTTCCCCTCTTCCTCCACACGCATCTTAAGGCAATAGGGGTGCATGAGTTTCACCAGGTTGACCAGAGAAGAGGAAGTGAAAATATTCACTTCAGTCTCTGCTTTCTTATTTGGGCCTTGAAACAATGTTTGTTGCTGAAACACCGGCTGAAGTCGGGCGACTTCTTTTCTTGCGTCATTCTTGGCTCTCGGTCGAAGTTTGGCAGCAAACGCCATTTTATCCTATAGACAAATGGACACAGGAAAGAGTACAAATGTTTTAACAAATCTGCTCCCTGGCATTGTTACCAGGAAATGACATTTTGCGATACGTATGCTATTTGATAAAACAACAAACAGCATAGTGTGATTCTCAAGGAAAAGCTGACTGCGCTGGCCGCTGTAGCTATTTACAAAGAAAAGAAAGAAGAAACTGTCTGTCTCCAATTTCAGATCATGACAACCCCAAATATAACTGGTCATTATGATTGACCGTTGTCAACATCTGCGCTGTTGCAACACCATTTACGAGCGATTCAGCATTTGGAATCACAGCCTAACTAGTTGCAGATGGTCAGCAACTCATGAAAACTAGTTTCAGAACCCCGTACAGCGCACACGACTGAATAATTTTCAGTTGTGTTTGGTTGCATCCCTTGGTGTGCTTTAGGACCACTATTCTGGTGTTGCAACAAACCACCATTAAGAATTTTGAGTAGTTTTCATCGAAAGTAGTTGTCCAATGCAATTTATTAATTATGTCAGTTTGGAGGGGCAATTACGTTACTGAATGATTTGATGACGAAAAAACAAAATAATAGTTGCACTTACTGTAGTCATGCTGTTCCCAAGCTCCTGACAGTTGAGGAGCTTGCTATCTGGCAGGGTGTCAAAGGGAGAAATTGTGCTGCCGACATCATCCTCCACACATTCTAACATCTGAGTTAGAGCCGACAGCAAAGTCTCGTTCTCTTCCTCCGCTTGCCTTGTGTCCTGTAATATGTAACAAAAGCTATTGACTATTTTGGCTCAGGCACTTTTAGCGAGAGCACATGAACACAAGGCTATTTCTCAGCGCTACTGCCATTCGTGACTTGCACTCTGACCTCTGATGAAACAGTGGAGTCCTCAAAAATGGCCAAGATGGAGTCTTCCATACTGGATTGCATGTCCTCCCCACCCATGTTGCCTCCACATGGGCTGATCTACAGAGACATGGACAAAAAACAAACAAAAATAGAAACCTATTCAATACTTCCAATTGCAAATGATTTGTTATCTACACTGAGTTAGAACTCTGCAATATTGTGGGATGGAACAGAACAATAGAGGGTTCGGAAGTGACCTGAAGTTTTGAAGCTTGCACTGTCTTTTGCCAGGCACAAATATAACTGGTTGAATTTGTGGAACGTGTCTCTAAGAACACTTGCCACAATAAAAAAAAAATATATATATAAATAATAATAAATAAGCAAAAAAAAAAAAATGAATAAATAAATAAAACATGTAAAGACAAGGAGATGGGATTGAAATTTCAATGTAGTTAGCGGATAACAATTAGCCAATTTATCCTATGATTTATTTTCTTCTGGGTTAGATTACCAGCTGGTATGTATACAATTAATAGGTGCATTTCTGCCCCCTAATGGACAGTTTTACAGGCTTTCTAGCATGTATTACAACTTTATTCTCTTTTCACAGCTCTACAGTTTCCATCAAAAAAAAAAAAAAAAAAAAAAAAAAAAAAAAACGAATTTTTTTTTTGTACTACCTTTTTCTTCACCATTGTATTTTCCATCAGTTGTGATACAATGACACCATACTGCCTCTCCCATGTCAGTCTTTACCACTCTTTGGGGAGGTGACTCACAATTGTAGGTTGAGATATGTGTGCAGTGTGCACTGTGCAGGTCTTTTGCTCACCAGACACTGTGGCTAATGATTTCCCAGAATTACTAGCCACTCAGCATTTTCACTAGTGATAAATTTGTTGTTGGATAATAGTGGTTATGTGCAACCAATTTCCGCATTTAGCAAAAAAAGTTCTTCCGGTAAAGAAGATTTGGCGAGGTATTCAACCAAAATTTAAAAAGGTTCACATTGAGAAATTTTCTTGAAGCAACGGTACGGAAGGTCATATACTATGTCAATTTATTGTAATCCATATTAACGGAGAAGTCAAGTAAAAAAAAAAATATATATCTTTACAAAAACTTTGTGTTGCTTTACGTGTGTGCCCCCACTAGTCTGGGCTAAAGGTATTCTGATTAATATTGCATTTGTGGAATATGAATTGGCAGCAAAATCCACCCACTTTAATCTATCTCAAGGGATTGCCCATTTTGTCACTTGCTGTCAACTGCAAGTGACATTGCGGTGCCTAAGGGCTCAGGTAATGACCAATCATATCTCACCTGTTTTCTGTGTTTGACCATTAGACATTCACAAGCTGAGTTCATTGGCACTGAGATGTCGAGTTCACTTGACAGAAAATGGCAACATTCGCCACCACTTGCTATGGATAAAAGTGGGTGGATTTTTCTGATAAATTCATTTTCCACATGCATAATATGAATTAGAATACTGTGATAAGACTAGTGGGTCTGCATAGAACACATTGTAAAGTAAATTTTCAAAAAAAACTCACCTAATGACATTTTCCCCTGAAATCACAAGTTTAAAGTATTTTTAAAGTGAAAAATTATATGTTTAGGGATAATTGTCCATGGTAAATGTATGGCCTAAAACTAAAAATATAGACAGTTATAAACACTCAAAATTCAGACAGTATTTAAGGGATTTGATAACTAAATCTTAGTAAAGTGCATTGCATAAGTTGACACAGATGAATTAGATACAATTTGCTGTCGAGTGTAGAATTATGTAAAGTTGTGAACCATTATACTGTAGCACAACAAAAGAGTGATGACAGCTAATATCAGGGATTCTGTTGCCAGTACCACCAACTGCTTTAATCACATTTGACACGCTACAGGTATTTGTAATCAGTTATCAAAAATAAGGTGGCCCTGGAAATTATATACCACAGTGGTGAACCAATACACACACACACAAAAAACTTTTCTCTTCCGCTACATAATTACCAGTATTAAATGTGACGGTTTTAAATAGAAAGGGATTAAAATAAAACACAATGACGTGCTCTAATAAGGACACCAAATGTCTCTTCTATGTCGTTAGTCTTGGAACGAAAAACGGTACGATACGCCTGATTCGGTGGATAGTAGTCAGCACCGGTTTGAATTAACCAGCGCAGTCATAAAATGCTACACTACTGCTTTCAGCACTCCATTGTTAATTCCAGTTGTAAGAAGAAAGACCAGAGCAGTATAGCCCGACTGTTGGTTATACGTGACATATAGCTGTTTCTGTACTTTTGGGGGCCAAAAAGCCTGTTCGAGGTCTAGCTAACAGTTGATCGCTAACCTTCTACCCTGCTGCCAACTCAAGCCCGGTCTCAGCCACGTGTCGCCACGCGCACATGTGCCGGTGAAAGAACCCCCTCTACGATCCCGAAAAACCTCTCCAAAATCCTACTTGATCAACATAGTAGCTTAATTAGCGAAATCGATACCTGGTAGGGGCTTCTGGTGCTCAGAAAATCTACGTTGCCGGCATTTAAAGCCCCGTCTATGGGCCTCCACTGCGCCGCCATCTTGCCGCTCCACATGGTCGACTTGGCAGTGGACACGTGGTCACCGGCAGCGCGCGAACAAGGTGGCTGACCTGAGACCAGTTTGGGACTCACAGCAGATTAGGAAAGACATGAAATCAGATCCTAGGTCGGATATCTCTTTTCCGCTCACAATGCCATGTTTGGTTCGGGATGTTTTTGTTTCATCATGTTGGCCAGTTTCTGACAACGTTTCTTAGTAGCTAGTACATTTGCGTCTTGGTTAAGAACGTTAAATTCACCAAATACGAGCTTCTCTAATGCAAGCGGCTTTGATTGCGCCGAAGCGACATCTAGTGTTCAATCGACAAAATCACAGTTTCACCTACGGTACATGGCAGAGTGACTGAGACAAATCTATTTTTATTTACGGTATCTGTACTTGTACTTGAGTTAAGTATCTATTCTTTTATTCCACACATTTGAAATCAGATATCTGTTCTGTCTAAATCTTAGTACTTTGTCAAAAAGGCTTGTTACTTTTAGTATAAAGAGAAATTGAAAGTCAAAAGCGTTAAATATGTTACTTGAACTTGAGTATTTATTTATTTATTTATTTATTTAACTTAAGGTAAACGCGATGAATCAGATGGTCCATGTCTGTAGTAATTGGATATTACGTTTGGAAACAGGTATTAGAAATAGAAAAAACGACTATTATAAGAGCTCAGCTTGTCAACATCACATGAGCAGACCCAGAAAAGAGGTGAACCATGATTGGTTGTTACCTGAGCTCAAAGGTACTGTGATGAGTGATGACTTACCTGAAGGAAACTCGAAAGCAACATTTAAAATGATCCCTTTTAACGTCTCGATGAATATTTGCCAATAAAAAATAGAGCTCTACATTACAATTCAGTGCTTCTAATATGGGTGTTTCTTAGTTTATCCACTAGATGGTAGTATTGACTTATACCCTTGGCACTCCTTTCTATTACAGTATTAGCTCTCAAAAGTTGTGTTTGTTCATGGGATGATTGCCCTCGCCACCTATCCACAGAAAATACCAATCAGATAGTGGATACATAGCAAGTGCAATGCATAACAAAGTGAGGCTCATTGGCTCGTTATACTTGTGCTGTTATCTTGTATTATCTCCCCGTTTTTCATAGAGGACGTTGCATGTGTCTGGCCTGTTATCTCTTGCATACCAGCAAGGGGTTGACCTTTCTTCTGAATGTCATGCCGGTTTACAGAGTCAATGGCTGTGCAAGATTAATAGGAAATGAAATAAAGTCACATGAACCACTTGTATAACCTGGTGTACAAGCTTTCTCTTATTGTCTTCTGGTGGGTTGCTTGTTGTATGCCTCACCAGCCAGGATTACATTGCTGTTTGTTTAGAATTAGCGTACACAAAAACTGCATACACAATTTTCACAAATTTCTCCCCAATGTTTATTGCTGAATGGGAGAAGTCTGCAGAAGCTATTTGAAGGTGATTCTTATCCTCAACGTGGTATGGTTTTGTTTACTGCTGTTTTGTAATTTTAAACCCTTAAACTCCTCTGCTACTGTTATTCCCCAAGCTCTCACTCATACACCCACACATGCACATACACCGCACATCTCGAAACACATTCCCGTCTGAAATGGGGCCAAAGCCTCCGTCAGTCTCCTGCGGGTGCAGTATGTTCAGGAGTATGTGGAGACTTGTGTTGAGGAGGGGCAATCCGGTGTAAGTGGGTCACCTTACTGCAGCATTCCACACCAAAAACAACCACATCAATACCCACTCCACTGTCACATTCTGTATTTACCCCACTGAGACCAGTGTTTTTGTATGGCAATAAAATACACGCTAACTCTAAAATGGACACCTTCCCAAAGTGTGAGTGCTTCTGGGACCCATCACAATGAGTAAAAGCCTGGTTACAGTATTTCCCATCGTGTTTCTCAATGCCTCACTCTTGACCTCCAAGGAGGTCTGTGAGCTTGTTTGAAGACTTCATGAAATATATGTGTGCACTTCAGTGACCTGCAAAAACACTCTGATCTTTAACTTGACACCTTTTCTGTCGGGAGAGCAGGACATCAAGCATTACTTGGTGCCTCTGCTGTCCTCATTGGACTCATCTTTGCCTCAAGTCCCTTTGCTTTCACAGCTGAGAAGAAGAACGCTCTCCCCCATGGCACAGAGAACATCTTTTGAAAATAATTGAAGGTGTGAGAGAAACAGAAGAAGGGGGTTTGGTTAATAGAGAAAGAACAACCAAGAAATGATGACAGGGGTGGTGAAAAGACTGGAGAAGACCCTGTCTACAGAACAACACAAGAGACAGAAGTGGGTATTCAAAGGTGCACACATTCACTTACACACAAACACGGCATGGTTACAGAAGCGCGAAGACTTAAAAGAAACAAGATGCTCATTTTATATTACATAAGAGTTTGCATCACTGCATCCTTAAACTCAATGTACAATTACAAAACGCAGCATGTAAAGCAATAAAAAGCTTTTTAACTTGACTTTGCAGACATATCTTTCTGTAATTGAAATGATGTAACAGTATTCATGTAACAGGTGCACATAGAAAAATGTTCCAACATAATGACTGTGAGACATTGATGACTCGTTTATCTTTGCAATGGGAATACAGCTGTGGTCTGCATTTGTTGTGAATGTGCTGCATATGCAAATAAAATGTAGATAAAGATTACTGGTTTTTCCATGACATTTTAGGAAATGTTTCTACAATGGATATAAAAAGTTTACACAATTGCCATTTTTATATAAAAACATGAGACCAAGATAAATCATTTCCAAACTTATTACACCTTAATGTGACACATAACCTGAACAACACAATTGAAAAGTAAAAATCTTTTCAAAAGAAGATGTATTGAGCTTTTTGACTTGTACATGCAGGTAACATTGTAGGTTAGTGGAAACAGTTTTGAAATGATTTATTTTGGTCTCATTTTTTTTTATCTCACAAAAACCTGGCATTTGAACAGGGGTGTGTACTTTGAAGACTTTTTTTGTTATTTTAATACCCGCAATAATTCATCTCCAAAAGCACACTAATACTCCGCAAAAGTGACGTCATCAACGGAACACATTAGCGCATGACCAACACATTCAATGTACATACAGTAGATCCAAGTACAGAAAAAAAGCAAACAATGAAACTTGGATAAAGGGAGTACAACTATGATACTCCTATCTTTTTCCACTGCTCTCCTTTATCATTGCATTCTCTGTAGTTTTTTCTTCCCCTCTTGCTTTGTGCTTAAATTTTTTTTCACATTCTGTGGCATCAATAGACTGTTATTTGTCTTTATTACTGGAGCGTTGATAGTTCATCAGTAAATGTTACAATGTGGTTTGATGTGCTTGTATGTGTGTTAGTAGAGCTTTCAGTCATGTACATAAGATCCTATGAACTTGTCAAAGCGTCTAAAGAGACCGTGTATATGGACAGATGACAATTTTTTTTACTGGCAAATGTGTGTGTATGTGGTCGTTGAGAAGCTGATCATGCTTGTGCTATCCTTTTTCTGCCACATTGCCATGGCGACAGTGCCCTCCCGGGGTAATGGGGGACGAGTGTGCTAGAGCTATTTATTCTCCCTCCCTCACCCTTGCATTTCCTCCATCTCTCGCTCACTCCATCTTTGCCCTCTCCCTTCTGCAACCTCTCCGTCGCTCTCCTCTCGCCATCTCCCTCCTTCCCTTGCTCTTTCTTCCATTCTCTGATTGGCTTAACACTCCCCTCCTCAAAATGAGATACTGCCTAATGAGACGAGGGTGAGGATGAGAGCAAGGGAGACAAAGAGCAAGTCTCTTGTAAAAAAGGAGAAAAAGAAAAAAAAACATGGGGGTGGTGATCTATGCAGACTTATGTTCTTCTTTGTATGTGAAGAAAGAACCTGTTTCAACACAACTCTGTGATATGAATTTGGAAGCAAACAGTGGACAATGATGATAACACTTGCCTAGATATGTGACCTCCTCTCTGCAACAACAATATTGAACAACATTCTTTTTCACAACTCTCTGACTTTCAAATGTTCAGTGTGTATGACATATTTGATTAACTTTTAATGTATGATTGTTCCTCCTCATCCATCCATCCATCCATTTTCTTGACCGCTTATTCCTCACAAGGGTCGCGGGGCTGCTGGCGCCTATCTCAGCTGGCTCTGGGCAGTAGGCAGGGGACACCCTGGACTGGTTGCCAACCAATCGCAGGGCACACAGAGACGAACAACCATCCACACTCACACGCACACCTAGAGACAATTCGGAGCGCCCAATTAACCTGCCATGCATGTCTTTGGAATGTGGGAGGAGACCGGAGTACCCGGAGAAGACCCACGCGGGCACGGGGAGAACATGCAAACTCCACCCAGGAAGGTCCGAGCCTGGACTCGAACCGGAGACCTCAGAACTGGGAAGCGGACGTGCTAACCACTCGACTATCGTGCCGCCAACCTAAAACATTTCTTGGTAATATGTTATATGTGACCTCACTAGTCTAAACGACATTCTGATTAATATTTCATTTGTAGAATATGAGTTTTGAAGCAATCTCAGAGGGCGGCCATTTTGCCACTTGTTGTCAACTAAAGATGACATCACAGTTGCTCAGGGCTCAGGCAATGACCAATCACAGCTCACCTGATTTCTGAAGCTGAGCTGTGATTGGCTGTTACCTGAGACCTGAGCAACTGTGATGTTATTTTGGCCGCCTTCTGATATTGATTTAAAAAAAAAAAAAACTGCTGGAGTTCGCTGCTTAACTCATATTCTACTAATGCAATGTTAACCAGAATACTGTATTTACACTACTAGAGACCACATAGAACATATTTTTGCCAAAAAAAATTTCCCCTGGGGGGTTCAATCCCCTTTAAAAAGAGGAACATCCAATCTTTAATTCAAGTGCATTTATTCAGTGGGGGGGGGATCCTACATTCTGAAATAATTATTTTTCGTCACAATTATTAGCACCCCTGGTGTTACTTTATACAACTCCCGTTTGCCATGAGCAAAACAGCACCTGATCTTCTCCTGTAATCGTTCACAAGATGAGAGAATACAGAAAGAGTAATCTTCGACCATTACACTTTGCATGACAATTCTCGAAATCATCCACTGGCCTGGGTCCTCTTCTCTGCACTCTCTTCTTTAGCCCCCTTCCACAGGTTTTCAATGGGGTTGAGGTCTGGAGCTCATAACTTGGAAGTTATAATCATTGGTTTGTTCATTCATTTGCTGAACCGCATACCCTCATTTATGTGCTAATTTTGCTGGATTCCTTCATGTGACTTTATGATATTCAAAACTATACACATGAGCAGACAAAATTGTGAGCACTTAATTTGTGTCATGTGATTACCTGGTTCAACAACTGTGAACTTCTGACACAGCTGGACCACCACATGCAAAGTTGCACATCTATATCTGGGAGACACAAATGCCATACATAGTGATAGGAGACAGATTATAAACAGTGGGAGGGAAAAGAGAGGCAGCGAGTGAAGGAGATAAATGGCGGAGGAGGAGAGAAAAAAACGATGAGTGAAGTGAGAGAGCAACACTGTGTGACATACTGCAGACAGAAAGACTAACGGAGCGAGAAAGGGAGATGACAGAGAGGAGAGAGAGAAAGGAAAGAGCTGAGGCACGTCAATCGCCCCAACCTCCCTGCTCCTCCCCCCCCTTTTTTTTTTTTGCCTCCCCCTACCCTCCCTGCCGTGTAGCAGACCTTTGCTAGATGGTAACAAGCCACTCAGACGGCTGCAGCACGTACACAAACAAACATCATGTGAAGGAACATGCGTGTGCACGTTCTTGCATGCGTATGTGTGTCATTGAAACAGCACACTCGCTACATATTTAAAGGGGTGAAAGGACCCACATCACGTGGTTGTTTTCGCTCAAATCTTTCAGGTCACTTTGACACACTCTTATACACACACCATATACACACATACGCACACTGGCGCTCGGCCTCATTCCCTCCCTCGCTCTCCTTCTCTCCTCCCACCTGAGCTGTAATTTGCAGGGCTGATGAGGGCAGAGCAGAGGCAGGACTGAATTCTGCTCACTCTATATAACATTCACACACTCACACATCCACAGTGTTCTCTCTCTTACTACTGAGAGAATCTGATCCTTTGTGTCTGTGTGTGGAGGGGTGAGTGCGTGCGTGAGTGTGTGCGTAAGCTCTCTTTTTAACCTCTTCTTCTCGTCTGTTGCTTTTTGTCACTCTTGTCCTCCCTCCACACTCTCCCTCCATCTCTCTCTGCTCCCCGGCTGTGTGTGTGAGTGTCTATGTGTGCGCGTGTACGTGTGTGTGAGAACCGTGGGGAAAACAGACGCTCATGTGAGCAGCAGCAGTGACTGGTGAGAGACAGGAAAGAGGAGAGGAAGAGAGCAGGGATAACAGAGCCAACACCGTCATTCTCATCGGATTCCCACCAGACATGTGAGAAGATGTCGGTGGGCGGCTGCGCGTGTCCCGGTAAGTAGCCGCCGTTGGATGTGGTGATGCTCGCCGTTGACAACAGCTGCGGCGGCCGCCGCTGCCATTGTCAGCCGATGACTTTTCCACATCATTTGTTGATGTATTTTGAGTTGGAGAGCGCCGTTCCTGCTGTGGCGTGACTGAGGCACAGAGAAACAGGGAGCCGGGCGCCCTCGGGCCCTGGGCTGAGTTTGCAAAGGCTCATGGGATATTGCCTTGTGTGCTGGCCTGAGAGGAGGAACAGAATAGATGGGTCAACGCATATCTGCTTCTTTTTCACTTTGAACTTCAACATAACTTTTTGCAGGATGTTGTTGGAGTTACAAGATTGATTATGAACAGATGTTTGTGACACACACACACAGCCAAGAAGTTGTTGCTATGGTGCTGCTAATATTCCTGTTGTTGTTGATAATAATCATTTGTGAGTGATGAAGTCTTAACATGTACTACAGACAGACCCAATAGATTGCAGTAAGGAAGCTGAATGTGCTGTTAGAGGTCAAAGGTCACCGATTGCAAGAGTTGCTCTGCTTGGGTAAATAAAGACCGCTGCATTTCTATTATATGAGGATGCATGTACAAAAAAAATCACATTGATGAATCACTTCATTTGTTTGGCCTTCAGAAGCTCACAGCCTTGCCCAAACTTTCCCTAAAGTTTTTATTTATTTATTTATTTAATTGCTGGTGGTGGGGTTGGTAGTTAGTAGGGATATAAGATGTATTCAAATATCCCAATATATTATCACGATATGAAGGTCACGATACGATAATTATCACAATATTGTGGGGAGGTTGGAAATATTTAAAAAAGGTCACAATATTGCACAAAAAAAAAGAGCTCATACAAAAAAAAAACAATATTGTGCTTTTGTACATAACAGCAATACAAATAAACTACCTTCAATCTCTAATAACACTTAATATTGAGGCACTTAATTGCTAATGCAAGCCCACACTGAGTTCCTCCACATATTGACTCAGTTCAAAGCATATTACAATCCCCTCCATCTGACAATTAGTGTATTTTAAACATAGAAGGGCCAAAATATACCTAATGAAATTTAAACTGCACTAATAATCTAGCCACCAGAGGGTGCTATAACTGCACAAATAGAAATCAACCTGAATTTTTTAACACGTGTAGGTTTTAAATATCGTGAACATGACGACAACGATATTGTGGCAGTTTTAACATCACGATATGACGATATTGCTGGTATCCTTACATCCCTAGTAATTAGCATAATAAAAGGCTGTAAATTTATTGCATATTTATGTGAAAGGAGCCTTTAGTTAATGTTTGTAGTGAAAAACAACCATCTTTATCTTGACTCTATCATTTACAATCAAACTTTGTGTTGTGGTGAAAAAAAATTACACCAAAACTCCAACTCTCTTGTATTACTTTGCAAAATGGCTTAGTTTCTACCCAGAATTCCTTTCTTCCCGAGGTCATGAAAGAGGTCACGTATGCATGTATTTACATGCATACGTGACTATGTAGAAAACTGGCATTTGTGTGTTGTTTAATCATGCATTAATTTTATTGTCCTCCTTATTAAGCCTAAAACAATGTGAGAATTAAAAAAAAAATCATTTCAGATGGTTGCTTCTTACCTATTTGAATGTGGTTCATTAAGTAATAGCTGGTTGGTTTGTGGGAGTTCAGTCACAGACAGTAAGTTGGTGGAAGGAGTATCCATCATACTTGTATTAATGTGCATACATGACTGTGTTGAAACATTGCAAATTTGCGGGACTCTGTTTTATTTGTGTCTTTTTAACCCATGGATTTATGTTTCTTGTTGTCTTTGCTTTAATCTTAAAACAATGTGGCAGTGTTGCTTTTTGACTATTTAAATATTTTTTTTCTTTTTAATTAAGTAACAGCTGCTTGGTTTCCTGCAGTTCAGTCACAGACAGCAACTTGGTGGAAGGAACATCCATCATATTAAAGTACTATATTGGAAAGTGTATGATTTGTCCACTGTCTTTGAAGGATGAGGAACTCCCTGCAGGCTACATATGGTTGTATTTGGGTTCGGAGAGTCTGACAGCAAACAGATAACTCCACTCATTTTTATTGACTCTAATCACACATGCTAGGGAAGAAAAGAGGAATCAAGGTCTAGAAATAAACCCTGTGCTGGTGCGCCCAGGGCAATATATTATTAAGTGTTAGCGCGATTTATGTCCCACTGCTCATAGCACGTGTAGACATGAAATATAATCCTGTAGCTGAAAACGTATTACTACATATTACTTGTACTGTCATGCAATATTCAGCCGCGGGGGAGTGCAAGTCAGTGTGTTTTCAGTCTTTTGGAGGGTTCAGTATCACCCTGACATGGCCTCTCGTCTCCCCTCCTGACTTAACAGACCACAGTGACTGCGGTGGTCAACAGCCTGGATGACGACTGAGACGTGTGGCCAGCCACAGACTTTAATCATGAGAAGGATCGTAACACTAAATACTCTCATGTTTTGTGGTTTGGAAACTATTTAACTGGTAAGTTATTCTAGAGCCAGACACTTCAGAAGGGGCAACCAAGTTCAGACTCACAGACATTGGCTTTATCATCCCAATGGATGAACAAATAGCCAGCATTGTTGGGGAGATGCAGTAGATGCAGAAATGTGTCCGGCTGTGTGATTAAGCCTCTGTGTGATTAAACCTGCACGTGTGTTTCCAATCTCTGGGCCCTGTGCTCCACAAGGCAAATAGTGCTGCCACTTCAGCCGTTAAACAAGCTTGCACAGCCGAGGCTGGAGCTCTTGTTTAGAATGGGTCCTTAGCTATCTTGCGGTCAGATTGCATACTTAATCAACATGGTCATGGAAATTTCCAAAAAGACTTATGACTGCCCCGTGGCGAACCTCCCCTTTTGCTCTCATTTTCTTTTCAACAGTGCTTCAAATAATTTCTTTCCACAGCATATTATTGATTTTATGTCCATTCGCATAGCAAATTATTATAGACACTCATTGAAGTTGCTCCATGTAACAATTTGCCCCAAAATATCTTTACAATAGCTTTTTTATTTGACTATTTATGACTGAAACATTTTCTGATTAGTAGATTAACATCTGTCCTGCAAACCAATAGTTTTCAGACTGGATTCGGGTTCAAATTTTCCACCCTCTGTATGTGGAGGTTACGTCATGTGTGTCTTGTGTATGTAAAGAAACAAGGCACGTGTAGTTTCATTTTTAGGCCACAGGTGGCAGTAGTGATTCGAAATTTAGTGATACATGACTTATTTAACCATTTTCAGCAGTAAAAAGTTTATTTTTTGTCCAGAATTAATTCGATAACTTCATTATTTTTCATGTACAATTAATACCTTCAAAAAATAATTTTCCACTTGCTGTCTACTGAATATGACATCACCTGTGCTGAGGATGTAGGTAACAACCAATCATGGCTCAGTTTGCTGACCATACCCAGAAAACAGGTGAGCCATGATTAGTCGTTAACTAATTCCTCAGAACAGGTGATGTCATCTTCAGTCGACAAGTGGCAATATTTGTTTTAAAAGTATTAATTGTTCATGAATAATAATGAAGTTATCACATTAATTATAGACAAAATATTATCTTTTTACTGCTGTAAATGGCTCAATGAGTCAAGTATCCCTTTCAGCAGTTAAAGTAAGGTCATGATTTAAAAAAAAAAAAAAAACACTTGTTATCTGTAATTCACATTGGGGACTGCCTCGCAGTTCTGAGGTTTGACTCGCCTGAGTTCAGGTCAGGTGTGATAGGCTCTACATCCCCGTGACCTTGAACTGGATGATGATGGTTGAACTTGAAACAAAATGGAGTGCACTGCGACTTTAGCTTGTGGTCCAGAGAAGAAGAACACAACATCACCTATATGAGCTACATTTAACCTGGACTTATGACAACATTATTCTGCTCAGATACAGCCATCGAAACCGGAGCTCAGAACATTCAAATAGGACTGGACTTATCACATCATCACAATTCCATTTAATGAAATGTTTGTGATTTTTTGCCAACAAAGCTCAAACCAATGGTGGCTCGTTTCACCAGATGCCGCATTAGCTGTGGCAGAAATCATCAAACTGCAGTCACCCAATAGTTGGTCCCCTCTCTGTCTCCCCTTCTGGCTTGTTTACATTCCAGTGCCATGTTCAACAGCAAAGGGTCCTCCCCTCCTTCTTGTGTGGGCTCAGCGTTTGTGCTGGAGTGTGTGCGTGCATGTGGATGTACACGCAGCATGTGCCCCAGCATGTGGATGACATCAACACTGGAGCAGAGTGTGTGGGGATGTGGTCCAAGCTGTGACAAGAGAAAGAGAGGATGTGTTATTGTTTCTGAACTCGCAGATGCTCGGATAATTACATGAAATGACCCCCCCCCTCCCCACTTGACAGTGTAGACTAACCCATTTGTTCTCAACTTTATTTGTCACCCCCCTCACCTTTTTCATCCTCCTCTTTTCTTTTTGATGCCCCTGATTGCTAGCGTATGTTGCCTGGCTTGTTGGCAAGATGAGGGGAGAGGAGGGAGAGAAAGAGAGAGAGAGAGGGGGTGGGAGGGACTGTGCCCTCTCATGCAGGGAGTCACATGGTGTCCCTGATTGGAGGAAAATGAGTAAAGACTGCAGCCTGGCTGAAATGGCAAGAGACAAAAAGGCACAAAGGCTTAGCTGTTTGGAAACGGGTTGCACAACAAGAGAGCCTGAAGAGGAGGGAGGGAGGATTATGAAGGAAAAAAGAAAGCGAGAGTCGAAAGATGTGATTTGCGAAAGGAAGAGTTAGAGGGAGGGCTGAGATAAGAGAAAACAGGAGAGGGTGATGGAGGAGGGAGAAGTAAGAGGGATGAGGAGCAAATGGGAGATGAAGGCTGCGGGAGTGCATGAGGAGTGGGGAGGGAGGGAGGTTGAGACTGAGAGAAATCAGACTGTTTCTATGTTTTCTGCAAGGCTGAGCGCTGACGTGATTGGCTGGAGGGGGATGGGTGTGTGGCGGGGGGTAGACCTGACTCGGAGATCAGAGACAGACAAAATGGCTCCCAGAGAACAGAGAACGCAGCATCAGGCCACTGTCACATCCCCTCACACAGCTGTCAGCTGACTCTAGTCTCTGACACACACACGCGCGCGCGCACGCACGAAGAACAGTGACAATGATTGATAACGATGACGATCAGAGAGCACCCCATCGGCTACTTTTTTTCTTCAAATTTACATTTTTATTTAAATACAGGTGTACAATCACCCACCACAACGTTATAACCTCTTGCACACATACACTAGCTAATACACGAGATTTATTATATAATTTGCTTTGACAAAAACAGTATAAGTTCTGTTTGAGAGTACTGCATGAGGGCCTAATATTACAAATATTTTGATTCATTACCTCTTCTCATTACAGTGGAGTACAGTCCATTGCAAACCACACATGAACATATTCAATTTGCACTTTCGGAGTCACAATTTTGCAAAAACAAAAACTTTGATACACATCTTGTTAGAATTATATTGAGAATGAAAAAGTGGTCATAATGTTGTGGCTGGTTGGTTTGATTAATCTATACAGGGTGCCTTAAATTCACTGACATGTGACAGTGACACATGCCATTGACTTTGTTGTGGTGGTATGTCGTTGCTCACCTGAAATTCTACGCATGGGTTCGAGAGAGAGGCAAAGAGAGGCTATTCATGTTAGATTGAAACACATTTATACAATGCGGCCACAAGAGTGCGCTGCTACCAAAGGTCCGACAGACAAGACATGCGCTGCCTCTTGACAGTGTTAAGTCGACCCTGCAGGTTGCAGTGATGTAAGTTCTTTAATGCTTATCCTGTTTATGGTCATGGGTAGCTGGAGCCTTTTTGCTTTTTGGAAAAGGGCAGACAGCACCCTGGATTTGGCCCCATAGTCAATCAAAGGGCACATAGACTGTATACTGCTGGCAAATTTATTGAGTCACTTTTATCGTATGGCATTCTTTAAATGGTGCTGGTTTTTGGACACCCCCCCACCCCCCGCCCAATTTCCCTTCCAGTGCTATTTATTTATTTCTGTACCTACTACCCATCCATCCATCCATCCATCCATCCATCCATCCATCCATCCATCCGTCCATTTTCTTCGACCGCTTATTCCTCACAAGGGTCGCGGGGGGAGGAGGGGGGGGGGGGGGGTGCTGGAGCCTATCCCAGCTGGCTCTGGGCAGTAGGCGGGATACACCCTGAACTGGTTGCCAGCCAATCACAGGGCATATTTATTTATTATTTATTGATTTTACTTTATTGAACTTGCTCAATTGTTTTATTTTGGTCATTGACGCCTTGCAACTTTGTTTGGAAAGGTGCTATGTACTAAATAGTAGTAATAGTAGTAGGGATGGGCGAGTAGCAGTATTGGGCTGATACCCGGCCTTAGCCTACTTGTTTGGCTGTTTCGCGATCATGAACTATAAATAAAAAATTTGAAGAATAGAAAATTGCCATTAATTTCAGGCAATTTTAAGGAAAATGCGATATTAGAATATACTAGTATGTATAGGAATTTCTTTAAAATTATTGTTTATTTTTTGTTAAATTTTTCATATCACAAGTGCAAGTGGTATTGGTGGCTACTCAAGATTTGAGTAGTACTTGTTATGGAAAAAAAAATGGTAGGCCACTTGAACGTCCCTAATTATTATTATTAGGAGTAGTCTTAATATTACTAGTATTACTAACATTTTTAGTAATTTTATTCACACTTACATGCACACCAAAGTCATGTGAATGAACGTTGCTACAAAAGTAGTATGATCCCACCCCCCGCGGCATCATTGTCACACATAATTAGGCTGTAATGCTCATTTGTAAAACATTTCTTCTCTGTATTTAAGTAAGATAGTCATATCAGCAATATAAAATTCTGAACGCTTGACTGAGTAAAAGTTGCATTGTAAGCATGGCTTTTTAATCACTGAATACTTTACAAAAGAAATTTAAAAATACATTGTGATTAAAGTTTAATCTACAAACTTGTGCAATATGCCAACATCCTTCCATTTTCTATTGCGCTTGTCGGGTCACGGGTGAGCTAAAATCTTCCCAATTGATTTTGGTTGAGAGACCTTGAGCTTGTTGCCAGTCAATCAGGGCACATAATGTTGAGACAATGAGTATACTATTAGAGAAATCAATTTTTTTCATCATAATGTTGTACAAAATATAGAAAGCAAAATGTGTATATTTAATGGAGAAAACATCCATTTGGATTAGTCAGCTGACTTAAGATGAGTGCGGAAGGAGGGTAAATGCGATGGTTGTTATCAGAACTGAGGCAGACGTTCAGTTTCCTGTTGACTCGTGAGGGGAAGTGCCCCCTCCTCACCCTCCAATGCCTCTGAGCTGACAGTCTGGACACTGGAGATATCACAGAGAGGGAGAGGCATGAACACACGACACAGGGTGTAGGAGTTTGAGCAGTGTATCGCAATCAGCCTGACTTTATGGGTGACAAAATGGCCATGTCACAGCTCGACACCGAGGGAGGTAAGATGACCTTTTCCTTCTGGCCTCTCGCACAGCTGATTCAGCAGCACATGACTAAGGAACGTTCAAGCCAGACTGCTTTTGCTGTGGCTTTTCGCAGCTCTGGGTCATTTAAATCTGCTTTTTCCCCACATTGTTCTTGCTTTGATTAAATTGGATTAAAGTTAGAGGTCAACTTCACTCAGCGCACATGAGAGAGTTTACTCACTGTGAGCCCCCTTTAATCACTTATGAAAAAAAAAAAAGGTTGTACACAAACCACTTTAAGTAGACGTCACATTAAATGTTTGCTTGGCCACTTGTTGCTTTAGATGAATTCATAGGAGTTAATCACACCGTCCCCTGAAGAAAAAGAAAACAATTAGTTTATGCCATCCATGGCCACTTGGTTGTGTTAATGGCAAACTCGGGTCTGACAGAAAGTCAAGGACGTAAATCAGATAGACAGACAGACAGACAGGCACAAGGGAATTGCTTCATTAACATCCTGATCATCATGAGAAATATTTGTGTAAGCATAATTCCATAATGGGATCACTGTTCTGTATTATATACAAACTATAGAGGTATCTTTAGCTACGATGTGAAAGTGCCACCAAGAAGTTTTCTTGATGCCTTCACTGGATTTAATTATTATTAATTCTTTATACTGTCTTTTTAACACAATTGATGTCTGTGGTCAATATAACATTTGTTATAAATGAGATGCTATATTTGAGTTATGACATAATATTTCATTTTAACTAAACTAAGGCAAGTGTTCATATTCTATTGTGGTACATTTTCTACACCTTTGGCAGTATTTTCGTACATCGTAAATTGCTCGCTGGGATATAACATGCTCCATGGTCCTCTATATATCTCAAGGTTAAGTTGAATTATATTGTGTTTTAATTAGAATTGAGTGGCTGTTAGTGGAACAGTTAACATATCTTTTGCATGAGTTGACTTCATCACACTAAAGGCCGTTAGCTGTCATCATTTACTACCCATTCTTGACAGAGCACAAGCTGTTGCTTGCAGAAGCCACTAGTGTCTACAGTGAAGTCTGGCAAGCAAACACAAATAGAACTTGTAATCTTTTTTCTTTTTTTTTCATTAAATGATAAATTATGTCAACAAAGTACATAGTAGTGGATTTCTGACTTCAGCTGTGAGGCTAGCCGGTGCAAGGGAGGTTCGGCAGCATTTGTGCATCTATGTGTAAGTGTGCATGTGTGTCACTGGTTAGGGTGCTGCTTGAAGATAAGGTTTGCCCTGTGCCTCACAGCGAAAGAGACGGTGTGTGTAAGCCCTCAAAGCCTTATCCTGATACACCTCCCACCCCCACTGCCTCTCCATCACCCGACACATACACTTGCTCTATGGATTAACCCAGTCATGTAGCATTTCAATGGCAAAGCTTACAACACACACACACGCACATGCACACGCACAAAGGATTAACCCCTGTGTGCCCATAGATGATTCTTAGTCACTCTCCAGTTGTGAAAACTTGCTTGTGTTACCATGGCTACTGTGGCCACAGTGTAAATTAGACAAATCCACATCGGTCACACACGCACACACACAAACTGCCATGACACTTTAACCCAGCTGGTACTACACGGAAATGGATGTTGCCAAAAAGACTGACAGAAGCTATAATAATGACATAATAAATTATTTTTAAAATAATCTCACCCAGTCTGCGGCTGTGACGTCATGTGTGTGTTATGTACGTGAGGAAGAGAAAACGCGGTTGGTCCCTGGGTGGAGATCGTGGAACCGTCATTTCCCTTCGGTGCCGGTGGCGTGGGTTAGCTTCCCCGCCTGGGAGACCACGTTTGTTTGTGTGCGTGTTTGTGTAAGTGAGTGGGAAAAAAAGAAGCATATATTGAAAAAAAAGAGAGAAAATGCAGTTTCATTTTTCAGCCACAGGTGTCAGCAGCTATTTGAAATCCAAAATACATTGATTAAATACAAACACTGCGATTGGCTGGCAACCAGTCCAGGGTGTCCCCCGCCTACTGCAGAGCCAGCTGAGATAGGCGCCAGCACCCCCCGCGACCCTTGTGAGGAATAAGCGGTCAAGAAAATGGATGGATGGGTGGATGGATAAATACAAACACCAATTCAAATGAAGTTGGGAGGTTGTGTCAAATGTAAATAATATAGGTGAATATACAACAAAGACAAGATATTTAATGTTCAAACTGTTACATGTTATTGATTATTTAATTTTGGATTTGTTGCTGCGACATGTTCAAAAAAGTTGGTACGTGAACAAAAAGACTGGTAAAGTTGAGGAATTCTACAAAAAGCTGTTTTGGAGCATTCCACAAGCATGTAGGCAAATGGTCTAGTAGTTTAAGAATGTTTCTCAGTGTACAATTTTAAGGAATGGAGGGATTTCATAATCTACGGTCCACGATATCATCCGTGACCTCAACAACCTGAGGTAGCACTTTATGAATCAATGTGTAAATAAGTGTTTCTCAGCCCTGGTCCTCAGTAAACACTATACTGCCTGTTTTCCATCCATCCATCTATTCATTCATTCATTTTCTTGACCGCTTACTTCTCACAAAGGTCGCGGGGGGGGGGGGGGGGGGGGGGGGGAGCCTATCTTAGCTGGCTTTGGGCAGGGTACATCCTGGACTGGTTGCCAGCCAATCGCAAGGCACACAGAGACGAACAACCATCCACACTCACAAGCACACCTAGGGACAATTCGGAGTGCCCAATTAACCTGCCATGCATGTCTTTGGAATGTGAGAGGGGACCGAAGAAGACCCACACAGGCATGGGGAGAACATGCAAACTCCACCGAGGAAGGCCGGAGCCTGGACTCGAACCCGAGTCCTCAGAACTGGGAGGCGGACGTGCTAACCACTCAATCACCGTGCCGCCCACTTCATCTACAAATGCAAGTTAAAAGTCTACTATGCAAAGTGAAAGCCTCTTCTAAGATGAACCGACGCAAAGTGGAACAATGTGCTGTGGTCTGACGAGTCCAGATTTCAAATAGATTTTGAAAAAAAAAGGGCCAAAGAGGAAAAGGACCATTTGGATTGTTCTCATTGCATAATGTTCAAAAGCCAGCATCTGTGATGTTCGTGTCCCAGATTTTTTTTTTTTTGAATGTGTTGCAGGTGGGCGGCATGGTAGTCGAGTGGTTAGCACGTCCGCTTCCCAGTTCTGAGGTCTCTGGTTCGAGTCCAGGCTCGGACCTTCCTGGGTGGAGTTTGCATGTTCTCCCTGTGCCCGCGTGGGTCTTCTCCGGGTACTCCGGTCTCCTCCCACATTCCAAAGACATGCATGGCAGGTTAATTGGGCGCTCCGAATTGTCCCTAGGTGTGCTTGTGCGCGTGGATGGTTGTTCGTCTCTGTGTGCCCTGCGATTGGTTGGCAACCAGTCCAGGGTGTCCCCCGCCTACTGCCCAGAGCCAGCTGAGATAGGCGCCAGCAGCCCCCGCGACCCTTGTGAGGAATAAGCGGTCAAGAGAATGGATGGATGGATGTGTTGCAGGTATCAAATTTAAAATGAATGAATATTTGCAAAACAAAATAAAAACAAAAACTGTTCTCAGTTTCAACATTAGGTATATTGTTTTTGTTGCGGATTCAATCAATTATAAGTTGAAGAGTATTTGTAAATAATTGTATTCTATTTTAATTGATATTTTACAAATCTCAACTTCATTGGAACTGGAGTTTGTACAAGTTGTCCCACACCGGCTTCCTCCCACATCCTACAAACATGCTTCTTAGGTTCATTGCAGACTAAATTGTCCGTACTGTGGGTCTGAATGTGAATGTGGATGGTTGTTGTACCCCACCTGTCACTTAATATCAACTGATAAGCCCTAGATCGAAAATGGATGGATGGAAAAGTTGTTTCAGGTCAGGGTAATCCACCAAGTTATGAAACACACTTTAATTAAGTCTGTAACGTAAGACTGATATATTAATATGTATGTGAACCCTTAATCACTGGAGTCGCCTGACTTAATACGACTGCCTAATTATTGTCTTTATCCCAGACTACAATAGATGGAAATTATGCTACCATAATACAATTACTGTTAGATTTGTGCGACGTGCGCTAGACTTTAATTTAGTGCAGATGTTGGGTGTTCTAATCCGGGCTTTCTTCCTGTGTAGAGTTGACACCTTCTGTTCGTGATTGCGTGGGTTTCCAACAGGTACTGCTGCTTCCTCCCGGCAAACTGTCCCTAGGTGTGAATGGTTGTTTGTCTGTAAGTGTTTTGCAATTGGCAGACAACTAGTCCAGGGTGTAAATATTCAGGTTCCTGCCTGAAGTCAGCTAGATTCCAGCTCACCCATGAAACCCAATGAGGGCTAGCGGTGCAGAAAACGGATAAATGGATGGATGGATGGATGGATGGATGGATGGATGGATGGATGGATGGATGGATGGATGGATGGATGGATGGATGGATGGATGTGTTTTCATTTTCTGTGTACCTGCAAAAATCTGAGCCCTGTTTGTTCTGTTGGGTCACGGTTCACACATGACAGACACACTAATGCGTGGTCTTTTGTTTATTTCCAACTTTATCCGTATGGGTGAATCCTTCTGGCTGTGATCTGAATATCTGATTATATTTTGAGGCGATTTAAGCAGATTTAGAGGCCATGGGATTCTCCTTTAGGGATAATGCTTTGTGTTCGTGTGCATGTGTGCTTGTGTATGCGTGGGTTGCTGTGTGGAAAAGAGAGAGGGAGAAAAGCGATACCTTTCTAATACTTTGCTGGTTCTAGTTCTGATTAAATCAAGAATCACACAGCCTGATGAATACAATATGTCACCATATTTTTACTGTTCTATTAGAAATAAGATTAGGAAAAGAGGTTTTAGTGTGAGCGAGAGGGAAAAAAAAGTAAGAGACAAAGAGAGAGAGAGAGAGCAGGAGTTTGCTAACTCCTAAAAACCAATTAACTAACATTTTCAATGAATATGAGACTCATACTGCCATGCAAACTTAATACTACAATTCTTGAGTTTAACAATGAGAAACTTCACAGAAAGCAAGGCACACTTAATCATGAAACTGTAGTACAATATGCATACACTGTACTATTTTTTCCGTCCAAACAATATATTTATGGACAAATACAAAGTAAACACAACCCTGTTAAAATGCCAGGCTTTTGTAATCTAACAGGTGAGATTAAAAATATTTTCAAAACTTTTCCCGTCATTAATGTGACCTATGACCTGTACATCTTAACTGAATAGTTTTCGATAGGGGAAGTACAAAATAACCGAAATAGTGTAGTTGGATAAGTGCGCACACCCTCTTATAACCAGGGATGTGACTGTGTTCAGCACCAATCACATTCAAACGCAGAAAAACACCAATTCATGTTATCTCAGCTGACTTATGGCAAGAGGCAGGGTCCACCATGGACTGGTCAACAATGAGTCACAGGGTGCATAATGGACATTCACTCTATAAACAATTTAGACAAGTCAATGAGCCTAGCATGAATGTTTTTAGAATGCAGCAGGAAGCTGAAGTACTTTATTAAGAAAAAAAACCACACAAGCACATGGGGGGGACATATAAAGTCAAGCCGAGACTTGAACCAGGAGACTCAGAACTGTTGCCCCAATAAATGTTAATATTTATTTTTCAAAGCTGAACACAAATATTGTGGTCAAACTGACTTATTTTCTTCGCAGAGCAGTTTTGCTATTCAGTGACTTCGTTTGAGGAAAAACTTTCCAATTTTGAGGTGCATTTTTACTTTTATTTTTATTTTTATTTTTTTTGCATGTTAATTCTAGAGACCTGAAGCAATGGTTTTATCAAACAATAAAAATACAACAAACTGTATTTCCGTGTCTAGAAACATTTTTAAATTTTGACACCTATAAATTTCTGTTTAAACTTAGTATTTCTGAATGTGTTGTACTACTGTAATGTAATTTTGAGGCCTCAAAAGTTACATTAAAAACAAACAAATAAAAATTACTAATATTATGAATATTTTATACTTATTACTTTTAAAGCTTATAGGCCATCGTTGGATGGTTCTGTTGAGTATAACTTTCTCTCCTGAGTCCAGTTAGTTATTTTCCTGCTAGTTTACTGTTCAAAGATGGATATGGCCCGCTTTAACGCAGTTCTAGCTAGACTTCTGTGATAACTGTCACACAAGCACTTCCTGTATTGTAATTTAATGTTAGCTGAGCAATTCCCTATGTGAGAACAATGTCAGAAGGGTAGCTTTTTCGCCACCATAGAGGCGATAATTGATTTCGGAGCAACTCCACGTGTAAGCTAGTAGGCACTAACCAGACAAACGTTTGTTGTTAGCTAGCTGGTGTGGCATACATAGCACCAACTTGCTTGGACCACAAGGTATATAAGGTTCTTATACAGGTCTATGCTCGTCAAGCCCAGTGAAGAAAAACATAAATATCTGTGATTCTTAGTTTTGCTATTGAATGAGTTGTGATTGGGTGCAACATGGTTATTTTGACTTGCTAATGGCAATGCAAAACAGCTTTTTTTTTTAGCCTTGGTATCTGTGATTTCCAATCATTGTGCCAGGTGTTCTGTAGGAATTATACAATTTCACTGGGCTTGCGACAGTGGACTCAGCTGGGAAAGCCAAGCCACACCCATGACAAGGACGTTGTGCAGAAGATGGATTATAAGAGATACAAAATGTGTTCAACTAGCTGGGGTGTCCAAGCTCGGTCCTCGACGGCCGGAGTCCTGCATGTTTTGGATGTTTCGCTGTTCCAACGCACCTGTTCCAATAAACAGGATCGTTATCAGGCCTATGCAGAGCTTCTTGATGAGCTTCAAGTGTGCTGGAGAAGAGAAACATCCAAAATCTGCAGGACATAGCAAAAGGTGCATAATTATCAACCTTTGTGTCCACTTTTTGTGACATAACATTTTTGTATGAAATTTAACAACTTTTCTTTCTTTCTTTCACTGACACGTCTCAGTTGTATGCAGCAAGCTGCTGTGCGTTAATTAGGTGAATATGAACAATAATTTCCACACGTACTTCCACTTGCCATACATTAGGCCAATTCTCATCTATGTCACTTAGCAGGAAGGCAGGGGATGAAGAAGGAGGAGGAGTGGAAGAGGGAAAAAATGCTTAGCAGACAACCTTTATGAGCATTGGAGTGGGGTGGAGGGGGTGACTGACGGTGGCGGTCAGGGGAAAGAAGAGCAAATGTACTGCGGAGAGAGAGGAGGAGGAAGAGGCGAAGGAGGAGGGCCTAGAGCTATTGTTCATGTCCTCCCGTGAACAAAGGGCTCATCGGGGTCCGTATGTAAACCCACAACAGGCTTCAGCCCTCTGACAAGGCCTCATGCGGGACAAAACATAGCGGTCGCACTCCCGCTATTTGGGCCGTATCGCTTCTTCGGCCTAACAGTTCGCGGAGAACTGCATCGATCGCGTTCATTGGGACGTGTTGTGTAGGTACGTTGCGCGGAGCCGTCCATTCAGCGGGCCTATCGGAGCGTACGCACGGACTGTACCACGGATCTGTAAACATTCGTTTTCTCATTGGACTTCAGCGCAGGTAAACGCTCGCTTTTCCCGTCTTCAAGCGTCACATCTTTTCCGCTGCCGGTGCCACGCTTAGTTGTGGCTGACCAGCTGACGCGCCTCCGATTTCGTTGGTTATTTTTGCTGGCTCTTGGTTTAAAAGGGGATTTAATGCTAAGGTGTTAGCAGACAAGCTAGCGGTATGGTACCAGCTGGCATTTGGGCTCGCTAATGTTAGCTTGGCCACTAAAGGATAATTCCTCGACCTGGTTTGATTTCATACACTGGCGATGGAGACCAGTTGGAGTATTTGTTCTGAATGTTTATAGTTTGTCTGATTTTGTATTGTTTACTTACATGCGCGCTTGAATCGTCTTTTGCCTCGAAATGTGCAAAGCTAACGTTTCACCTAGCTAAGAGCTAACGGTTAGCATGGTGCGCTTGGTGCCTTTCTAATTGCCTTTGTAACCTCTCAGTCCTCATAAAATGTGTATAGATGTATTTAGTTGGGGGAAAACATGCGTATCCACATTGCCTTTTACAAACGTTACGTGGAACTTTTGACAAATTCCCCTTTTCACAGCAGGTTTTGTTTTTCGGGAAAGTTTATGATTTGTTTGTGTTTCGGGGCAAGCTGCGTAACTGCTATTGTTATTAGTGAATAGTTGATGTTGTGTAGAGTTTTGTGCAGTCAGATTTTTAGTGATCTGGTCTCATACAACGTAGTGAGTTAATGCATGTTCAATGTGTGTGTTTGGACAGTGCAGCGTCTGCTTGTTGGATAGGCACGAACCAATTTCCCAATGGAGGAAGTGGAATCCTGCTGATGTGATTGGGACTGCCTGTCATTAACCACTAACAGGGGATGAGAGGAGCTAATGGAGCTCTCACCAACTAATGGACACATAACATCGATTATTTATTTATTTATTTATCAACTCCATTTGTGTTGTTTTTCTCCTCCCTCTTGTTGTTGCACTCAGCCCATTGCACACTGCTGCTTGCTTGTATGGTAAACAGCTTCTGTTGACCATGAAAGGAAGTCATAGTTTTCTGGTTGAAATTGTGAAACTTGTTTTAGTTCTTGACAGAACAAATCTTGCGTTATTTCAGCCAACCCCCTCCTATGGGTTATACATTTGGAATTGAAGCAATAACATGGCACTGGCAGTGTTTTTTTTTTATTTTTTATTTTATTTTTATTTTTTGATAGGCTCCAGTATGCCCGTGATCCAAGTAAAGATAAGAGATTCAGAAAATGGATGGATGGATGGATCTATCCATCACATGAGTCTACTAGTGTTGTTCTTATCGTTGAGTTTGGCATGTATTACGTTAACGCAATTGAAACGTCTTAGACATGAAATGAGTTTTTAGTTTTGGTTGTTTTTCCACAAGCACGAAGTTAATTTACATGTGCTTGAAAATCTGTCACACAAAGACACAGCCATATGTTTATTATGTTGAGACAAGACATTTTGAGGCGGGGTTTCACCATGGTAACGGCTGGGGTCATGACCTGGCGACTGCTACTCTGGATATCCTTTAGAGAGCTGGCCAATTAGAGTAATATAAGGGCAGGAGGCATTTGCGAGATGGCACGAGACTTGGGACCTTCTCAGATGCTTGTTTTCACCAAGAACCTTTTCTATCCTATCCGAGCAACATGACCCAGAAGTGTTTGGAGTTGGAGGATAGGTCATTTGGCCATTTTTTCATTCTAAAAAATGTTTAGGGAAGGTGGCTAGATGCAAGCTTTAAGCCACCTTTCGCAAAGGTGTTACTACTATTGACCAACCTTTATGGATATTACCCACAATTCTCTAGATCAGCAATATTTTAAAGCAGCAGGGCACCAATGTAGTTGACACGTGGAGGCGCTTGAGCCAAGATTTAAAAAGAAGTTAATTAAATGAAATGAAGAACAGTATATTACAAACATACATCTAGAATACTGTTGCAGCGAACAGTAGCAAAGGTGAACATAAACATTTGCCTCAATCATTATAGGGACTAACATTTCTATCCATACAGAAAGAAACAGTTGTAAACAAAAATATTGTAAGAAACAAAGTCATTAAGTTTGAGTGGGAAGAGAAACGACAGGAAAAAAAAAAGGCAAACTTATATTTATTCAGAAAACAGCACCTCCAAACACAATTGTTATGAGTGACATAAGGTCAGTGGCAAAAAGACAGACTATCCCATTACGAAAATTTATATAGAGCACATAAATAAATAAATAAATAAAAGGTTTTAATACTGTTTGGATTTGTGGAGGGTCTCATGGTCCTAATATATTGGTTGATTTAATTTTCAAAAATGCAAATGAGTTTTTCGATGTTCAAAGAAAAAAGTGCAATGTGGTTCAGAAATAATGTTATAAACATCTTTCCGAAAATGATAGAGGTTGGCAATTCCAAAATCAATTAAAATATATTCAGGGGATCCTTCACAAAAAGTATTTTATTTATTTATTTATTTATTTTAATCGTTGTAGAAATGCTTTTCATGGGTAACATCTGAATTATTTTTAAAAGGTACTTCTTACCTGTTTTTTTATTAAGCAAACTGTTTTGCAGGTAAAGTCCTCAAGCCACACTTAACGTCAGCAATATTTACCATCGCGCAATCACATCAGTTAGGAAAAGTGGAGTCGATTGATTTGAAACAGTGCTGTCCTTTCCTGTTTTTGAAAGAAGCACCTTTTTATTGCTCCTTGACCCAATGACACAGTCCAACAAAGGGTAAGGAAAGGTGGCATAAAGGTTTAGCAGATTTGACTTTCCGACAAGGCCCATGGTGTTTAGCCATGTCTGTTGGTACTTGTGGCCTGTATTATTTGGATTAAAAAAAAAAAAAAAGCCATGCATTTCAGTGGGTCCACTGTACAGGAACTTCTTTTTCTCCTTAAAATGTAGACCATAATAGCCCCAATTGTGTTTGTCTCCATGAAGTGTTGAACATGTGCATGATGTTTATGCTATACCCTTCTGCTTTCCCTTCCAGGCTGTTCCTCCAAGTCGTTCAAGCTGTACTCCCCCAAGGAGCCTCCCAACGGTAGCACTTTCCCACCCTTCCATCCCGGTACCATGCTGGACAGAGACGTGGGGTGAGTTTTGTGACTGTGAGTCCATTTTGCTTATGATAAAAGCTAAGCAGGGTCAGGACTGGTTTGTACTTGGATGGGATAGCGACTGGGAATACCAGCTACCATAATTTTACTTGCCTCTGGCCCAACTCAGTGCCAATCTCAAGCATAGATAAATAGGGAGTGTTTGAGTCGGGAAAGGCATCAGTCCATTAAAAAAAAATAAATAAAATGTTGAAACGTCATCCAAAAACAGTGATCCCAATTAGGGAAAATTCTGGGAGAATTGCATTTTGGGTGAGTTTGCCTTGTAGCAACAGACATTTTGCTCCAATTCAAAAAAGCCAAAGGAGCAATTTAGTTTAGTTTCTGAAACATATTTATCTCCCTAAAGGATATAGGTTGGAATAAATCATCCTCTGTTAATGATGTAACAGCTTGTGGTAGGGCTGGGCAATAAATCGAATTAATTCGATACATCGTCATTTTAAAAAATCGAATGATTGAAAGTTTGCTAAATCGTGAAATCGAATTTTGTCTTCTGGATGATTAAAAGCTGTTGTTCTTATATTCTGTTACATCAAAATGCTTTTATGTAATGTAATTTTGTGTTAAAACTGATCTAGAATCAGTATACGTTACTGGTGTCTAAATTTTGCACAGGAATTCTTTTTGAATAAATGAAACCTTTAAGTAAACGTCTGTTGGATTTATTAGGTTAAAATCGTAATCGTCCTGAATGACTGCAAAAATCGAGATTTTATTTTTTGGCCATATCGCCCAGCCCTAGCTTGTGGTGCATTTAATAATGTGAAACACGCAATTACTTCAATTGGCCAACACTTCTTTGGACAACACTTGGACTGAGTTATGATAGCGGACTAGCGATGCATTAAGTTTTACAATAAGAGGAGCTACTCTTCTCTACTGTAATTCACTACTTGGTGTCAAATATGATGGCTGTACACTCAAGCTTAGTCAACAGGTCACAACTATGTCAACGATCAAAATCGACAGTTGACAAGTATTGACAAGTAATTTAATTGTCGACTACTAGTAATGTTTTTACTATTTCACGCTTTACTTTTGAAGCTGTCTTGACTCCCACTTCTCTCGCTGTCTATGGCACACTTGCGCAATAATGGTAATCAGGGTCATCCGTGACATAAACAGAAGCATTGAGGGCAATGCATTGTCATGGCTAAGTGCCTGAAAGTTACGGCGCATTTCACCAAAAATACATAATACGACAGTGTTTCCTCTAGGATTTTTTTTTTTCCCAACAGTTTATGTCATGCTCGTTCCTGTGGACATTTAGTGTTAGCCCATTAAGACCGGGAGCGCAGGAATGCATTTCTACCGTTAGCTGGGAGCGCTGCTCTTCTCATTTTAAACCCGGGAGGGCGGATACGTAATTGTTTTGTTTTGAACTATTCTTGGTCTCTTAAAGATTAAGTGCGTAAGAATATACATGAGAGGGTGACGTCGGCCTCGTAGCATCCTGGAATATTATGCGAGCATTTATGGTTGACGGAGATTCGCGGGAGTTATGAAATAACGTGATTGACGACGCCGTGGGAGGAATTCGAATCAGTGTAACGAGTCGCCAGTGACCAAGTGTTCAATATGTTTGTAGACAATGAGGATGTTGAAAATATTGTCAGCTTTGTAACTGAATGGACGACGAATAATTACCCCTCGATCCCCTGAGGTTATTACAACTGCGCTCCACTGTTGAAGGAAAATATACCCACAGATGCAACACAGGTGTTGATTTATAAAAAAATATATATATTGAAGGTTTATAATAATAAACGTAGGTATGTGTGAACGCTATATGTGTAAGCTCTGAAATGTTTTTTGAATTATGTTTCTATCTGCTTCAGGAGCTGAGATATCAATAATTTAGTAAGTAGGCATTGGCAATATTGTTGAATTTCCAGGAAAACTTCAGGTTTCCGGGGTGACTTTAGGTTTTAAAGGGATGTTTTGGCAGGTGCTTTAGGGGATAATATTTTGGTCTTTATAGGTTAGGCTGATGGTACAATTAAGGAAATTGGAACATTAATTAATATGAGTTTATTCATATACTTCAATTAGTTATTAGTTTATCATACGCTTTGACATATAGTCTTTAGTGTTCACTTAAACTCAACAAAATTCATCAATGTTTCATAAAGCAATGATATGCAAACATGGGCTGTGCTTTTTGACATACATGTATGTATAAAATAAAACGGACCAACCAAAATGAGGCAAAAACTGGAGCCTTTGCAATTTGAAAATTGCATCCTACTACATTGTGATGTTGATTTGAACTTGATTCATTGCTCAGCCCTAGTTTAAATGTCAATATTAATATTATTAAACCTCTGTTTGTGTAGTTTTTCGGTAACAGTGCCCTGGAGAAGAATTTTATGCTGGTGAAGTGAACAGTTTGAGAATGAGGAAAATCCTGCAGGCACTTATCGCTTCTCTGGGAGAAATATTTCACATAGGTGGTTAGTCGGTTTCAGCAGAGTGCAACTTGAACCTTTGGAATAAAGTTGAAATGACCACATAGTCATTGCAGCTTCATTTTTATGGCACATAAATGTTTTATTTGCCATAAAAATGATGCTAAAGTTGGTGCCAGTGTTCTCTGTTTTTTTGGTTTATAGATCAATTGTATTAGCACTGTGACACGATTTCCAAAAAATTAAAATCTGTCAAAATATAAAGTCTGGAAATGCCACATCAATCTGAGTACAACAAAGCAAGAGTTTTGAAAACTGGATGGTATTTGTGTGAGGAGAAAAAATGGCCGTTCTGGGAACACTTTTGTTTTATATTGTCAATATTGTTATATTGAATTGGATTAACTCAACTCAACTTTATTTATAAAGCGCTTTAAGAACAGGCGTTGCTGTATACAAAGTGCTGTACATAAATATCAGTTTTTCAGTAAACAAGAACAAAGCAAACATTAAAACTGTATAACTTCATTATTTATTTTATTATTATTATTATTATTATTATTATATTATTATTCTACTTTTCCATACAAAACTTAACACATGAATGTACTTGGCCATGCTGAATTAAATTTTAACAGATTTTTTTATTTTTTATTTTTTTGTGAAAATGCTAATTTAAAAACCCCACTTAGCATAAATTGACAAAAAGTGTACTCTTTTTTTTTTTTTTTTTTTTTTATTATTATTATTAAAGGGATAAGCTATTTTTCCAGAAGGAAAATAATGAGGCTGAGCTTGTCAAACTTTGACATAACCTAATATATGAACCCACAATGTAACTGCATGTTTTGTTTTACTCGTTCAAAGTTTGGCGAGTTGCGTCTGCTTGCAAAATCACTCGTTTCTATTTTCAACTGAGCTAAAATCTCAGTGATAAATTACATTTTGGATCTAAGCAATTGCTATATTGAAACTGAAGTCAATACCAGTACTTGCCTATAAAGGCTAAATTTTCCATCAACTTTGTTTGACATTGTTGTACGGCTGTGCAATTAATATTGATCCTTTCATTTTGTCTGCTACAAGGAGAACCCCTAATCAATTAGCTGACAAGTTTCAGCCAAAAATATCCACCAAACACTCATATGGGCCAAAATTCCTGGGTGTGCTTCAAGTGGGCTTCTTAAAATTAATTTGTACTTGTATGCTTGATATTATTTCAGTTGTGCAAATGAAAATTTTTGGTGGGCGATATATTGGTGCATCCTGATTCCCTACCCTGCATCGAATAGTTCTTGTGAGCACTGTTAGGTAACTCAGCAATAGTATTGCATGTAGCGTAGCTACACTCTCATCCTATTTGTTAAAGTTTGTGTGATTTGGTTTAGTTGCAGTATATGTGATTAATAAGATCTCTCTTTCTCACTTCTCCAGTCCAACCCCAATGTATCCTCCCACATACCTGGAACCAGGCATAGGGTAAGACAACATTAAACCGCTATACAGATAATGTTGCACTCTCTTCTCGCATCCAATTGAGCATTAAACTCTGACCAGGGCTAAATGAGGTTGTTTAACTGCTTTGATAGTGCTGCAGTTCAGAATTTCCCTCTGTTTTATTACCACAAGCCAACTGTTCTACTTCTTTTGTTTTCACCTCCTGTCTTTTTATGGTGTAGGAGGCACACACCATATGGCAACCAGACAGACTACAGAATATTTGAACTAAACAAACGGCTACAGAACTGGACAGAGGTTTGTAAACAGTCACTAAGTCTTTCACACTACATTAGCACTATGTGTGTCGGTAACGGAATATTTGTTGCTTCTCCAAACTGTAGGAGTGTGATAATCTATGGTGGGATGCATTTACTACAGAGTTTTTTGAAGATGATGCCATGTTAACCATTACTTTCTGTCTGGAAGATGGGCCGAAGCGTTACAGTAAGGATGAATACCATATAAACACCCTGCAGACATGCTGCCTATTTAGCATCCTCTGTATGTGTAATGTAATTTGTTTTTTTCCCTTCCCCTTTGTTTCCTTTCCACTCGTCAAGCAATTGGTCGGACGTTGATTCCAAGATACTTTCGGAGTATATTTGAAGGTGGTGCCACTGAGCTCTACTATGTCCTGAAACACCCCAAGGAGTCATTTCACAACAACTTTGTTTCACTTGACTGCGATCAGTGCACCATGGTCTCCCAGAATGGTAAACCAATGTTCACACAGGTGAGTGACCCTTCTCTCATAACCGTTTTCCGATCAAATCTGAATGAATATACACATTCTAATCCTCCTCTGACCCGACTTCCCTTCTGTAGGTGTGTGTTGAGGGCCGCTTGTACTTGGAGTTCATGTTTGATGACATGATGAGGATAAAAACGTGGCACTTTAGCATCCGACAACACCGCGAACTCATCCCTCGCAGTATACTGGCCATGCATGTGAGCAAGCCGGAATCTTTTGCATGATGTTATTGTCTGTCTGTGTGTCTCACTTATTTATTACTCTGTGTCCTGTTGATAATGTCTCAGGCCCAGGACCCACAAATGCTGGACCAGCTGGCCAAAAATATTACAAGATGTGGCCTGTCAAACTCTACTCTAAACTACCTCCGAGTAAGTCAAAAATAAAACATCAGACACTCCACTTGGTGTTACGTAGTTTTTCCTTCAATAATAATTTATTTTAAATTTGACCATATACCGAGAGAACGTCTTGCTTGCAAGTGTTATGTGTAGACTTCACAAAAGGCTTAAAGGGTACTATATACTGACAAGTGTGTGTGTGTGTGTGTGTCTTAGTTTCAAATATGTGTACAAGTTGGACTGGGTCTTCAAGTTTAGTGCCTTTTAACAATGTTTACTGCATGCGTCACAGTCACGTCCTCTCTTTTCTTATCTGGTAGAGCTACAAACTAAGAAAATGCTTCTTGTCTGAATATTCTTAATTGGGTGAGAAAACATATTCTCGGTTATTTGATATTTTGCATTTTTGATGATGGGAAATAAAAAAAAAAAAGCAAATTCATGTTGAAAGAGAAAATTATCTTACCACAATTCCTCACAACAGCTAAACTCCAATGTCAGTTTTAAATAAAAGGAAATGCAGAATACCAGTTGATGAAAAAACAGCAGATCCCCCATTGGGATCGAAATAACTTGTGCAGCTTTATTTTTGCCCTATGCTGGTTTCAACAAGTAATTGAATCGATGTGAAGCACACCCCCCCCCCATTTTTAAAGCTGGAGAATGCTCTGGCAGTGATGTGCAGCTCAAGTTGTGAAGGAAGCTTAACTGCGTTAGTGATATTTTGATTTTCTTGTGTGTCTATATTGAAATGGTTGTCATACCAAAATTGTACCTGTAGTTTACCTGCACTCATATTACCATCTTGAAAAGTTGGCAATAAAATATGGACCTTTGGTGAATATATATATATTTTTTCAACACCATCCTTTTACCCATGTTCTGTGCTCCAGCTGTGTGTGATCCTGGAGCCCATGCAGGAACTGATGTCCAGACACAAGACGTACAGCCTCAGCCCCAGAGACTGCCTCAAGACCTGCCTCTTCCAGAAATGGCAACGAATGGTGGCACCCCCAGGTATGTATGTGAACACAGTACACACAAATGCCAACAATTGACAATACAGTCTCCTCCAAAAGCATTGGTACGGCAAGGTCAACAATGGCTTTGTTTTTGTTGTACATTGAAGATGTTTAGGATTCAGATCAAAACTCAACTATGGGGGTTGACAGTGATGTCACTGATTGTCTACATGTTTGCTTAGCATCAAATTCAGCTTTCACAGTTGAAACCCAAAGCCAAAAACAAGCACTATTTAATGTATATGCAATCAATTGAAAAGGTAGCACCGGAGCTACTACAGACTCCCATTAGTCACATGTTCCAATACTTTTGGTCACTTTAAAAACAAAACAAATAAAATGACACAAAACAAAAGCTGGAGTTCTAAACTTTTATCTCATATTCACCTCTTGATCTCATGATCTGGAGCCCAAATACTTTTTCTACATTTTCTTACATATAACTCTCCCTGCTTCCCGTGTGTAGCCGAGCCATCAAGACAGGCCCCGAACAAACGGCGGAAGCGTAAGATGTCAGGTGGCAGCACCATCAGCGGAGGAGGTGGAACTAATAACAACAACAATAACAAGAAGAAGAGTCCTGGCAGTGGCTTCCCTCTCTCTAGCCAGGTTCCAGTAAGTACATTAGTGGAATTGTGTAGGTCCAGAATCCAATATTACAACTGTTGAGGTAGTATTAGAGTCAGACTTTTGTATCGATATCAGTGCTAGTATCGGTATTGTGATGGTGGCTGAAACCCTCTAGTGGCCGTTTTAAAATCAGGTACTATAAAATGGAAATGACAGGAATTGAAAATTGCCATTAATTTTGTGCAATTTTAAGGAAAATAAATACTATATGGGGGATTTATAGATCTTTTTTTGTTTGTTTGTTTGTTTTTAAATATCTTTATTTATTTATTTATTTTTTTTTTTTTGGTGGAGGAATTTTATGTACTAGCATTATGCTATGTATAGCATCAGTGACTACTGAAGAGTTGAGAATTGGTGTTGGAACAGAAGCTATGTTGCCATCGGATACCGGCGAATTGCAATCCAAACAAACAGAGATATTCTACATGATTTCTTTCTTAATAAATCGATTTCGACTTTTAATTTATCCACTTGCCAGCATTTAACATTTTCCCTTTGTCTGTACAGGATGTGATGGTGGTGGGAGAGCCCACGCTGATGGGAGGGGAGTTTGGTGACGAGGACGAGCGTTTGATCACGCGGCTGGAGAACACCCAGTTTGACGCAGCCAACGGCATCGACGACGAGGACAGCTTCAACAACTCCCCGGCTCTGGGATCCAACTCGCCCTGGAACAACAAGGCGCCCTCCAGCCAGGAGAGCAAGAGCGACAACCCCACCTCACAGGCATCGCAATAGAGTGCGGGCTCCTCCTCCACAACACAATCCCCTCATGCCCTCCTCTGAGCCTTCCCAAAGCCAAAAGTCACGAGAGCAACAGGTTTCTTAGCAGCCCCCCCCTCCCCCGACATGCGTTTTGAGCTCTGACTCTCGGTGGTGCCTGGCGGAGCGCAAGTTGGACTTCCTGCCAGAAGCTTCATCATGACTGTGACTTCCCGACTTCAAGGCATCCTGCCCCCCCCCCCCCCCCCCCCCCCCGCGTTTCATACTGAAAATGTCCTGTCTGCTCTTGCTAATTTCCACTTTGGACAAGCAACATGATGGTTGTGATGAAGGAGATGTGGTGATAGAATCCAGGAGTGTTCTAACCCACACTAAACCCAAGAAGAACGCTACAAAGCAGTGTGGCATGGCCATGGTGGCAAGTAGCTTCGGGAGAGCTTGTCCACCGACCTCTAGACGACTCAATTCTGGACTGTTCTGATGCGTCAAGGCACGAGAAACCCTTGTTGGAGTATCTGCGTGCGTGCGTGCGTGCGTGCGTGCGTGAGAGTGTGATTGAGCGAGAAAAGTTAGTGTCTTTGCCAAATCGAGCAGACCAGAATTTAGAGATGTTGTGCAAAATTGTTGAAATTGTCACACTTCTCGTGTGGGACACAGCAATTCACAATAAACATACACACTTAATACACACATGCGCATACACACAATGATGGAAGGAGTTTTAGTCCCTTTGGTGCATGAGCCATCTCTGAATAGACTCCAGCGTAAGCAACATACACACTTACACATTTTAAGAGTTTTTATACAGTATATATTTCCCTAGAATGTTTTTTTTAATTTCTATTAAACAATCTTCAGTTCAATAGTTACTTTTATTTTTTATTTTTACCAATACTGAAAAGCTACAGACCAAGGAGCACCACAGGACTTTTATTCCTCCCCTAAAATATATTGTTTTTATCTTTTTGTGTTTATAAAAGAAAAATTATTTAGTGTGGATGTTTTATTTTGTCTTTACGTTGCTTTTGGAAATTTGAAATTTTGTGTATTTGTGCTTGTATATTTAAGGTAGTAGCAAAAGTTCTGTCTGACTGTAATAAGATGTATTCTTACTTAGATATACCTAAAGCCATCCTGATCTAATGTAAAGAAACAAAATAGGAGAAATGAGGAAGAAGAAAAAAACACACCCAGCGCTTTCCTCCTCCCTCTTTTTTTTTTTTTTTTAAAGGGTAGTGTAAATGAAATGACAAAAGCCCTAAGGGTACAAATGGCACCATAGGAAGGTGTATCCTAAGTCTTTTGTTTTTCTTATGTATTTATTTAGGACATTCAGAAATTCACTCAGTTGTTCATGTCGACATAAATTGTTAGTTCTTTTCCCTCTCCACTATCAGAAGTATTGCATAACCTTGACTCAACCCGAGGTCATGTGAATGTGCTGAAATGTTTGACTGTCACTTCAATCACTGGCTTTAAAAGTTGTTGAAATGACTGAACCCCCCCATTGTTTTAATTTGTGCCATCTTCAAACATGTTCTAAAACCAGCTTAACATTATGTTCATCCTGCATAGTTTGTAACAGTTTAGTCTATAAATTGCATTCATGAGTCATAAAAAGCCTGAAAGTCCTGTTGTTCTTCATTTGGCCCTTCTGGTATTCATCACGTCCATAAGTGAAGTGGAATCTTCTAACTCTTTGTACATTTCTATTTTGTTACACTTTCAACCCATTTAAAATTGAGTTCGAATGGTGATTTGTACCTTCCTCAAATCCTGTAGAAGCATTGTTTGGTATCTCTTTTTTTTTTCTTCTTCTTTTTTTTTTTTTTTGGTTAGTTTCTGCCCTTGCTAATTAATGTATGGTACCAATAAAAAAAAATACATTTTCACTTTAAGAGATTGCTTCGGATGTTATTGATAAACTATCAAATTGGTACTTAACATTATGATATTTAACCACTTCGATTTTAATAGCATACATACCTGTAGGTGATATATAATACTACTACTACTAGTGATGATGAAAACAAAACGTGTGATAAGGAGCCAATAGAATTAGATAGGATATATATATATATATATATATATTAGGGGTGTGAATTGCCTAGTACCTGACGATTCGATTCGTATCACGATTCACAGGTCACGATTCGATTCGATACCGATTAATCCCGATACGAATTTATAAGTCGATTGTTGCGATTTTTTTTCATTCAAATTTAGAAAATACTAATCAGTAAGCTTGTAGAGTGTAAGATTTATATGAAAATGTATTATTTATTTATCTGAAATTTCAGTCTTATAGAGGTTGTAATCTGTTTCATGTTTGAACAGCATTAAAATAAAATATTAAGGCTTAATGTTCCGTTAATATAACATTCTTCCATGCTCAAGGTGTGAATCCTAACCCGAAGTCAGACGTTTTGTTGAATATTTTTCCATTAAAAATGGAAGTTTAAAAATCGATTCACACACAAAAAAAAAAAAAGAAAAAAAAAAGGCAATGATGATAAGACGTTGAATCGGTAAGACTACCGAATGAACAATTCTGAGCTCTTTAAAAAAAAAAAATTTTTTTTTTTTTATTGAATCGATTCGAGAATCGCGCGATGTAGTATCGCGATATATCGCCGAATCGATTTTTTTAGCACCCCTAATATATATATATATATATATATATATATATATATATATATATATATATATATATATATATATATATATAATCAATTTGTCACAGCAGCAGGTGTTACACATGCGATCAATGACATACACAACCAAGAAAACAGCATTGGCAGGATTAATATAAAATTTTAGTCTAATCTAAGAATGAGAACATGATTAAGATGCTGCATGTTAGAATATGTAAGATTAATCATAAATTATATATTAGTATTTGTACAGTTGGGTACAAAGGAAGTATGTTGGCAGTGATATACAATATTTGCCGATTGCCCTAAGTGATGCATTACAGTATACCCAATGTGTACAATACCGTCCAAATTAAGGGGTAACAGATAATGTAACTATTGACAATTGCTCGTGTACGTCATAAGGTCTTACTCGGTGAAAGGACGCTCTCCGCTCACTGAAAAGCATTGGACCTTATTTCAAAATGTGATCAAATGTTTGACTACTATAACAATTGCGTTGCGTTGCAGAAATATCAGAAATGTCCGGATGCTCTGAATTGTCCATACAGGGTAGTAGTTGTAGCAGTATACGAACATTTATATAGGAATCGCGAACACAATGGAGTTGTTATAGAAATTAAGTGAATGCTTAATCCTTATAGGGTTACCAGGCTATATAATAATTACTTTAACAATAATAATTTATAATAACAGTCAGTAATGGTTCACAGGTTAAACAGCACATTTAATTTGAAATGATCTGTTGCTTACGTTTCTAAATGCATACTGAAGTCCATCGATATTGATCATTTCGAACAAAAACATTTAACAAGTTTACAGGTTGTCTTGCAGGGCTGCAGGTTTCTTCCTCAATAATAAATTATAAACCACGTTAGAACGAGTTTATTTTGTTTTATTATTAGGCAAAATGTTCAGCACTGTACTATATGTGTGTATCTGAGTGTAGTGACACTATGGACCGGTAGAAGGCGCCACACGAGTTAGCGGTATGCTAGCTGAAGAGCAACTGTTGTGTCAAGGATTCATGAGCTACATCATACATTCAAAGTGAGGTGAGAACGAACACTGTCTTATCTTTGCAGAAACGTGGCCAAATAATGCAACACAATAATGACGTAAATTTCCACGACCACACGTTTCTTGTAAAAGCTCGTTAAATGGATGCTAACGTCGCATTCCTGTCAGACTTAAGCTAGGCAGCGTTAGGTGTAGATTCGCTAACCGAGAATTCAGAAGCAGGGTGTTACTTGAGCATGTGGGGAAAAAATGCCCTCACTAACCCGATGAACAGATTGTGCTTTATTCACATATCAGGTAAAGTCTAGAAGACGGGTTAACAAACATTTATGTCTTCTTAGCTAACGCTAGCTGATTAGCTGCTCATCTTGTGCATCATGAGCGATTCCTTTGAGCCAGCATTAGCTGGTAAACAAGTAACAATACGTAATAAAGGAGCACAATTGCGAATTTCGGTGCGAAAATCCTGCCGTACATTTTTTTAAACAGCAAACTGACTGACAGAACGAGTCAGAGGCGGCGGAAACGTTAGGGGCAAAGTCACCCCACCTTTTTGGTCTGCCGTTGATGTGCCCCATTGCCCCTTTTTCACATCACATCACATCCCTTATTTCTGGCACTGATGGTGCTTAAATTAACACATATTGCCTATCAGTAGCATAATTAGGTGTAGCAACGCATCAAAGACTAAAACACTTTTCAAAATTGACAAAGAAATCAGTAAACTATCAATGTAACAGACAGCTCACATCACTTGCATCCTAAATAATTTGGACAGTCTAATTTTCTCACCAACTACGACAACGTGCATTCTACACTTGTCACTGATAGCCTATCATAAATACTGTGTTGCAGGTTGCCCTCTTCCCTTCCTCTACCTCTGGTACGAGCTGTTAAATTTCATAGTAGCACTGGTTCAAACTTTTAAGAGTTGCTAACATCAGTGCTCTGCTATTCAATATACTGTTCAAGAAATAATTGACGTTCAAATAAAGTTCACTATTGTATTAGAATTGCATAGTAATATACTAAGATAAGACACCACAACTGTGTATTTATACTCTATTGTGGGCTTAGCTGCTACCCCACATTATCAAGAAATAAAGTCCGTAATTAAAAGTCCAAACAATTTGTACTGAACTATATAACATTCTAGATGATGATTAGTGTTGTCTATCCATTACTCTTAGTCAGTGTCTACCATATACTATATGACATATATGACAAAAAAATTATCTATGTCAGACCAGAATATGAAAAATGTACATGTGAGTATGTGTAAATGATCTAGATAGGTATTATGGTATATGTTTAGTAAATTTATGTATATATGTTTTTGGTAAATGCGAATATGTTAAGTGCACTTGTGTATATGTGTGTATATGTATGTATGTATATGTGTATATGTATATATATATATATATATATGTGTGTATGTATGTATATATGTATATATATATATATAACTTGGATTATATATATCATTTATTATTATTATTATTTTTTTTTATTTTTATTTTTAATAATTAGTAAATTAAAATTGTATTAATAATGAAATAAGTTTAAATATATTGAGTAAAAGGGGTAGGACTAGATAAGTTTTTAACTTCTTCCTACTCCCTTTTGAACATGTAAGTTATGATTGATTGAATGATTATTTTATTGTGATTTTCTTCTCTTTTGATTGTTGTTGTTGTTTTCTGTTTTATTTCTGCTGTTCATCTGTTTATATGTTCAAAAAAATAATAAAAGGAAAGGAAAGGACATAACTGTTTATATTCATCTGTATTTATTTATGTGTCTATATCCTTAGACCTCGTAATGTCTCAAGTGGAGAAGAAGGCAGGTTTGCTGAGGAGGACGTCATCCTCCAAGAAACCACTGAAGGAGAAAGTGGTGTTGATGTATGATGAGATCTTTGCAGTGAGTATCAAGCATATCAATATCAATGTTTATAGTCATATTATTTTTGTAAATGTGTCATATGTTTGTTTTAGAAAGAGGACCCAGCTAAGAACAATCCTCGCTTCTGGGATGAGCTTTTTCTGATGAAGGTACAATATAGAGTCAATACTTTAAGTGTAATAATGTATGAATGTGATCTTTATAAAATTAGCTAAATGATTGTATTGTATTAATTAATTGTATTAATAGCTCATTATATTGTCTTTCACATAAGTAATAATGTTAAGGTTGTGCTCTTTAAATAAAGGTAAGTGATAAGTTGAGTTAATTTTAGGATATTAAACACCTTAAATAAGGCAACTATACCAGTCTTATTAAAAACATAATTTATACAGAAATCAATTAGAGGTCATAATTCCTGTATGGTCCTAAAGGTCCAGAATAAGATTAATAGTGAAACATGAACTAAAAACACAAGTGACTGTCCTATATGACTAATTGTATAATTGTGGGAAAACATGCCATACAGTTCAGAAAATCACAGAAATGTTGCCCAAAATAAGCCGCCAAAAGTGCATTTTTAATCCATATCAAAACCGCATCCCTCATTTTCCACTTTCCAGGTGAACTTGGAGTACTTGGAGTCGAAGCTGGAGAGTGTAGATGGCGAGGAGGTGCAGCGGATTCAGGACAACATCAATTCTCTCTTCCATCACAGTGTTCAGGCTCTCGGGGAGGAACATCAGATCAAAGTGGTCAATGCTCTGCAGGTGACTAACATTTTTTGGACTGTATTTTGTGCTGTATGGTTAATCTCTAACCAAATTCTCACTTTGCCTGACATTGTTCTCCCTTTCTCTCCCAGACTCTATGTGCTCTTTTCAGGGGAGTTCATCAAAAGAACAAGTCAGCGTCTGGCTTTGACATCATTAATATGCTGATGGGCTTTGACAAGGCGGAGCAAAGGATGAAGGTATGAAGAAAATCTGACGCTTATGCATGGAAAAGAGGTTTAATCAATGGTGTGTTTGTGACAGGACCTGATGGAAAGACTGGACAGCCTCCTTTGTGGAGATGGCTCAGAGAGTCTGAAGAGCCTTTGTCTCAAACTTCTGCTGTGTCTAGTGACGGTGAGACATCACAACATTGTGGAAGAGTCCAGTTTCCACTATTACTGTTAGGGGCGATTTTTAACTTGATAAACCTTTGTGTGTTTGCAGGTAACCGATAATATTAGTCAAAACACCATCTTGGAGTATGTGATGATCAATAGCATCTTTGAAGCTATTCTGCAGGTAAGGATAGATTACCTCAATGGGTATTAATTGGGTGTTAATTTTGTGTAATTGTAAAATTCTGTCTGCAGATTCTTTCTGATGCATCCAGTAGAGGGCAGCATGGTTATGACACTGTCGTTCTTCTGGCCCTTTTGGTCAATTACAGAAAGTATGAGGTTTGTTGTTTGACTGACTTGATGAACCAATACTAGTAATGTAACAAATACAGAACATTGGTTGGTCTTGGGCTGATCTTCTGCCCTTCAGTGCATATGTTAGTGTACCGGTAGTTTACAAAATGTTTTTAAAGTCCTTCAAGGCATCTAATTTCACTTTTTTTTTTTCTCTCTCTCTCTGTCAGTCTGTAAATCCATATATCGTGAAGCTCTCCATCGTGGATGATGAGCCAACACTAGATGTAAGTACCCGATATGTTAAATAAGTACAATTCACATAACAATTTGGAAATAGACAAACAAAAAAAATGAAAGGACATCCCTCTAATGGTGTTATGAAAAACAAAAAAAAACAAAAAATAAATCTTTGTAGTGTGACAGTACACGTAAAGGAGAAACGATTCATTCAATTTAAATTATTTTTTTTTTTTTTGTGGGGTTTGAGATAAAGATACACATGCAGCTGTGCATTTATTTATTTTCAGTTGGTGGAAAGTCCACTCTTGGGAATATAATAATAATAATAATAATAATAATAATAATAATAATAATAAAGAATCAAATACCCTTTTGTTAGTTATTTTCAATGTGCCAAAAATTGGACACAAGCAGACGAACATAAGCGCGATGCACCTTGATTTTTCATTTTCATTTCAGCCATGGTGTAGTTTGCGCTAACCTGGCAATATGATTAATGTGATTCACTCAAGGGAGTTCTCCACAATATCAATCTGGGACTGCTCTATGGTGTATTGCTCAGGAAAGGCGGGACATTCTGTACAATACTTGGAGCTGATTGGCCGACTAGGTGCCCATCTACCTAACTTTTGTTTTGACCAATCACGTCAACGGATGTGGATGTCATTGCCGTCGTAGGGGGAGAGAAAAAAAACAAAAAACACAAAGCATCACAAAGCTAAAAATGCATGAAGCGCCTCTTGCTTGTCCATGTTGGGTTTGTTTGTTTCACCCGGCCTCGGTGCTTCTTGATTTCATCACAGCTGCATAATCCCGCCCCAAAATGCACTAGTGCTTTGTGATTGGTCCGTACAAAAAAAGTTAGCCGATGGGTGAAAATCAGCGGGATTGGTACAAGATGTGTTCTCGGAAGTTTGTAAACTCAAAATAACCGTGCAGAGCAGGGTTAGGTTTGCCCGCCACAGAGTGATATTTTAGTCTTAAAGAATTGCTCAAACATAACATCTGTATATCATCATGACTGAAATTGTAGTTAATACATCAATCTAATGTGTGTTGCTTGTTTCGGTTTTTGTCTCTCAGGGAATGGGCCTCGTTGTCCATCATGCTCTCACAGAATATAACAGGTAAGATGTAACCCTTTCCATGTATAAATCAAAAACAATGGTCTAAAATGATGATGTGTTATAAATAAATGCTCTATTTCTACAAGTCTAAAGCAAATAGTGAAAAAAGTTATTTATAGCTTGCTGTCCTTTGTCGGTCAGAAATCTTTTTATGTGCAGCAAGGTTTGGAATAAAAATGCTGTTTCTAAAGTAAGTGCTTGTGTCAGTTGAGTTGACAAATGCATCCAAGTAATGAGTGATCTGTATAGTCCATTGTTGTGCATATAATACAAAAACATCATTATTAATTAGTCTTTGTTTGAGTCTGCCTATCATTCTGTAAGCGTCATTGCTTGATTCTTCCTTTTAATTGTCCCTATTCATTCTCTTGCTACAGGCAGTATAAAGACAAAGAGGAAGAGCACCAGGGTGGCTTCTTCTCCACACTCACTAGCATGGTAGGTATTTACTTCTTACAATTTATTGAAAGGAACGATGTACAGATTTATATTGATGTTCATTGAGCAAAGCTATGTTCTACATTCATCCACAGGTGGGCAGTATGTTTATAGCAGATGCGGACGAGAAGCTCTCTGTTCAGTACGTGACAAGTCATCTCACTTTTTAGCAATCAACTTTTTGTTCGTTTTAGTGGTTTCAACAATTTCTCTTTTGTGTGGTTTGACCATCCTTGTAGATTACAAAACAAAGAATTTTATATTTCTGCCTCAAAGGCAGCTACAACATGTGACACTCGATTATAAAGAACTAGATGGAATTCAAATGGCGGATTTTTGGTGTTGCTGGCTCGGACTTAAATTGTTTTTAGCCAAACCAATTTAAAGTCGAAAGGGTCACCAACTGTGGGCACCAGGTGGCTACCAAGTACCACATGAATAGGCCATGGGCCTGTTCTAAAAATAGCATACCAGTGATGTAACATTGTGACTTCCTAGAAATGCTGTACAAGTGATTATTTGAAAATAGGAACACTGGCAGAGATTTATAGAAACGTGTTGCACATTGATATTTGTCTATTTTCTAATTATTGTGAGAAATGCTTCAGAACAATCAGTGTTTTCACATAAGTGAAAATCAAACTGGTAGCCTTCACTTTAATCAGTACCCAAGAAGTAGCTATTAACTCATTCACTCCCAGTCATTTTCACTGAAGCAACCCCTTTCGCTCCTGTTTTACTGGATTTTGACTGATTTTGCAAGGCCAACAGAATATTGTGTTCTATTGCTATAAAAACATGGAACCTACCAAAAGAAAGATTAGAGTCTATTCTTTCATCAGGAAAAAAAAATCTATCGGTTTCAGTTTAGAACTGTGGTGAAATCAGCTTATTTTCAACATGGACCTGGTCGATCTATTATACTCTTCTGCCACCTGCTGGCCGTTTTTGTAATAACTACCATTGCGTCAACCATTTTCTGCAGGTCAGAGGCTGCAGCAAAACCTTCTGTATGCTCTAGCATAAAAAAAAGAAGAAAAGCAAAAACGTATGCATACGTTTTTGGGACACTTAATACATTTTGAATAGAACGTATTTATAAATTTTTTAGTTAACCTTCAAAAAGGTTAGTGGCACCTGCGCTAGACTTATCTCAGTTTGTTTTGAACTTTACTGGAACAAATTGATCATTTTTAATGGCAAAGTTGTTGCTTTTGTTTGACCATTTCTCTCTTTCATTGAATCTGCTGGCTCTGACTTTGAATTTGGATTTTGTTTGTAGGACCAATGAAGCAATTTTGCTGGCACTGTATGAGGCCGTGCACCTCAACCGCAACTTCATCACTGTATTAGCACAGGTAACATTCAAACCTTTTCTCGTGGTTTGAACATCTGTCCACACACATTGTTTTGCTCTGTGTTAACTGATATTGGTCTGTGCTCTTGATGAAGAAATCATTTAGTGAGTCGTAACCTTTGAGATGATGGCGTTGGTTTTTTGGGACAATTTACAGTTAACTTCAAGTCTGAGTAGTCATTTCTCATGGCAATTGTTTTTCTCAGTACGCTGATGGAAACATGAGTCTGTTGTTCACTGAGTGACACTTTTATAATAACATCTTCTATGTTTTTGGTCTTTTCACAGAGCCATCCTGAGATTGACATTGTAGCAACGCCGAGCAGCCAACCTCAGACCACACCAACAACGCCGCTTGGCACGACACCGCCCTCTCTAGACAGTATGTCATTCTCTTTTTTTCGTTTTCTTTTTTCTTTCATGTCCTTACAGCCGTGGAGCTGTTTTTTTGCCAATTAGTTAGGGAGATATACCATAAGGAACAGCATGCTAGATTACTTTTAGCGCCCTAAAACATTTGAATTTCTAGGATGAAAAAGTAATTTCCCCTCTAGTGCCCCGAGCAAACTCTCCTGCTTTCCAATTTTAAGTATCTCAGAGCCTCCAAGGGAACTATGTATTTACAAAAGCTTGAAACCACAACTTGCACTTTAAGCAATTTGGACGTACCTGAAGGGGGACATAAATTGGAATAAAGCATTTTGAAAGCTTTTTTTAACGTTAAGGTTCTCTGCCTCTTTGCCTCTTTTTGAGCTGTGTTGCAACATTCATTTTTCATAGCTAGCTACCTTACCAAACATTGCGACTTTCTCCTGTCGTTAACCAACAACTCTTGAATACACAAATGCACCTACACTAGCAGCCTTTTCAAATATTTACTAGTTTGTTTTAGAAAGTGGAGTTGGTTCAGTTAACGGCCCTGCCAAGACAACTGGAAGACACCTTTTTATTTATGTTTCTCATCGAACCAAATCGCTTCATGTTTTGTGTTTCCATGTGTGGTTCATTTGGGATACACACACTGTTACTCCTAATTGGTACGTTTCTATCTCAGGCTAGTTTTCCCTTGGCTGTATGAAATATTAACTCCTCTGTTAAAATTAACGTGTTACATGAAGCATGCATTAAAATCTGATCATACTTAGTATGCTTGAAGTCAGGAATATAGTATACAAGCGCATTAGAATTGTACAGAGAGAGTGGGATATGGTCCTGTGAGCGTGCAGTGATCGGAGGAAGCTGTAAACAAACAAGAATTTGAGCGACGTGGGCAAATAGAAATGACTGATTCGTCATTACTGAAACAAGCAGTTGTGAGCAGAGTTTCACTGTCTCGAGATACTTGTCTAGACAACACAGCAGCTTCAGATCTGAGATGTTCCTTCGCTTATCCGTGTTTGCTTGAATGAATACAGCCACAACAAGGCGGCGCTCTTACTTTTAGACGGCCAAGTCAAGGCTCAGGGATTTTTTGATGAGGTTATCAAGGGAATAACTGACCTGGAACTGACTTGTGGTGAATAGTTGGTCAGATTTAAAGTCATTCAATAGAAGTTTTCCATACACGTACACCCAAATTGGCTGAAGTTTTAATTGTTCATGCTCTGTGTAGTGATGAACAACCCAGAGCTGCCACTGGATCCCAATCTGCAGACAAGCAACCTTCTCATCACCTTCCTCAAGTACGCCTCTATCGTAATGCAGGATACTAAAGGTAAAAATATTTCATTTCCAATCTATCCCCTTTCTTTTGATGCTTCATTTATCCCTTATCTTACACATACATATTATAATTTTCATGGATCTCTTTCTCATAAAATGTCTTCAGATGAGCATCGACTCAACAGTGCCAGACTTTGCCTAATCATCCTCACATGTATAGCCGAGGTATGAGTAGCGTGCATACTTTGACATCCTTCAGTCACCTGGGCCCTGGATTTCACTCGTGTTTACCACATAATATATGTGTGTGACAGGACCAATATGCTGATGCCTTTCTGCACGATGACAATATGAACTTCAGAGTCAGTCTGCATAAAATGGTGAGTCTATAGTATGAAAATGTTGAATGGTTTATTGTGTCTTCCTGTGCTATCATATCATCTTGTGCGTCACAATGGTCATAGGTTTTGAAACAATTACTTAAATCTGGTCCAAATGAAGCATAGAGGTATTGTCATAAAGCAAAACAAACATTTCTTGACAGTTGGACATGTTAGTTGGGGTGATGGTCTTGCGAATATTTAATAATTGGTGGTTGCCGTTTGCTAGAGGTTTTAACTTTATATTGAATTTCTGCATAATACATGGTTTAATAACAATCAATACTATTTTAGTGGCAATTTTAATGGACAATTCCAGAGATGTGAGTGATTAATGCAATTAATGATAGGCCACTGGCACACCCACGGTGGTGTGGAGGTGTTAGAACAACTTTTATTATTAAAAAAAACAACAACAACAATCTGAGAGAGTTTTATTGATTATTGTAATTCTCATAACAGCCTCATGGTGAATCTGTTTTATGGTCAAACCTGAACCAATTGTTCACCACTGGGCATTAATTCAGAAAATATTTAAATAAAATCAAACTATTTATATAGCACCTTTCATACATTCAAATGCAACTCAAAGTGCCGAACAATTAAAACATCTATAATACAATAAAAAGAAAAGCCATCCCTCCCCCCATATCCCTATGATCGTACCCACATACACGCATGTAAACCACAACATGGCAGGGCACAGAAGAACCCTGTGAGGAAAGGCCGTTTTGTCCCCAATATATTACTGATACTTATATTTATGTTCACCTAATGTGTCATGAGGTTTTCAATTTTATCTTTTATGTTCACACTACAGTAACAAAAAGACTTAAGACAAGGAAGTATGTTGTCTATTATTATCATCATCGTTATTATTATTAGTATTATTATTATTATTATTATCATCATTATTATTATTATTTTATTATTTATAATATACAGTACAGACCAAAAGTTTGGACACACACACACATCTCATTCAATATTTCTGCTTTATTCTCATGACTATTTACATTGTAGATTCTCACTGAGGGCATCAAAACTAAGAATGAATACGTGGAGATATGTACATAACAAAAAGGTGTAATAACTGAAAACATGCTTTAGATTCTATTTTTTTCAAAATAGCCACTTTTTGCTCTGATGGCTGCTTTGCATACTCTTGGTATTATCACCTCTGGAAACTCCTTCAAGACTGTTGGAAAACCATTTCAGGTGACTACTCTTGAAGGTCATCGAGGCAATGCCAAGAGTGTGCAAAATATAATCAGAGCAAAGAGTGAGTATTTTGAAGGAACTAGAATATAAAAAATGTTTTAATTACAGTATTCCACTTTTTCTTAAAGTACATAACTCCACGTGTTCATTCATTTGATACCTTCAGTGAGAATCTACAATGTAAATAGTCATGAAAATAAAGAAAATGCATTGCATGAGAAGGTGTGTCCAAACTTTTGGCCTGTAGTGTACTGTGCATATATTTATATATTATTATTTATTATTGTTTAATTTGCTATTTAATGCAGTGGTCCCCACTGACTGCTTTATCCAAGTATGTTGCCTTTGGTGCCCTACAAACATCCATGTGTAGTGTTTCATCAACCATCAGACAATAAAACTATAAGAAGGCATGTCCTTGTTCATGTTAGTACAGTTAAATGTATTTTCCTTTTGCAGCCCATGAGGCACAGAAAGAAAGCTGTGGAGAAGAACATCCCTTGTCTGCCGCTGGTATGTGCGGTTCTAGGTAAGATGATGTTTTACATTAATTATCACTTTTGCCTCATCTTTGAGGCTTCATTTAATTCCTGATAATAATTACACGCTGTAATTTTTGGGAGTTGTATGTGTTACGGTAATATTACTGACAAACTCACTTAAACATGTTTTGTCGCCTGGGTGTTGCGGGCATTTTGCAAACGAGATATCAGCTTTTACAATTAAGTTTTCAACTGCTTTCTAAACTTTCCATAGATCTGATGGTAGAATTTATCGTCACACACATGATGAAGGATTTCCCCATGGATTTGTATTTGTGAGTAAAGCGTGCACACTCAACGGCACTCAAAATTACAGACACATTCTTCACCTTTATTTATTTTTTTGTTTATGTCCCGATCAGGCGCTGTGTTCAGATCATTCACAAACTTCTCTGCTACCAGAAGAAGTGCAGAATCAGGTTACACTACACTTGGAGGGAGCTATGGTCAGGTATGTACTTTAATGTACTTTATCACAATTAAGTTATGCTAGCAGCATAGCAGCCATGGCTTGTTTACAGTGCTTGTTCGTCTCGTTAGTTGGGCCATGGCTTTGGTCAGTGACTCGAAGGGAAGACGGATTAGTGAAGTAGGATACATTCTAATTTTACTAGCAGCCTAAGAACTGCAACCCCCACCCCCCCTTTAAAATACTTTTTTTTTTCTTTTTTTTTTAACTCAAGGTCACAATTTTGCTGTCTTTTATCTCCACCCCCTTAGCTATGGTGCGAAATACTGTTTTTTCAGATTTGAGTTGTAAATCTCTTGATGCTTTAATTTGTTGTGCGGCAATGTTTAAGAGTTTACACCCCTTGCAAGCAAAACGCAATTTGGCTCTGAAGTCATTGCCATGTGCATTTGGAAATAAATTGCACCATTGAGTTTGGATAATGAGTCTCTAAAGAAAGCACAATCCATCGTGGTGGCCTTGGTTTCAGCCTGGTCAACACAACACAGGATCACATTCCACTTTTTAATGGTCCCATTGCGCTGTGTCTCATTAGAATACTGATTCCTCTAATCAGACCAATAATCAGCTTCATTCTCTGGATGGTGTCGCATTCCCTGCTTGTGGTAATGATAATAGAGTGAAAAGAAAAGAATGAGTCAAATTGAACCGGCAGATGCTTGTTAACGTTAAGTGTGTTTTAAAACTCATGTTTCTTTATGCTTTTTTTTTTTTTTTTTTACATAGGTTTCTCTCTGCCCTACGTTATGTCTTAATCACAATGTACAGTATACTGAACAAAGCTTGGTGCCACTGTCTTTCTTTCTCCGGATTTTTTCCAATTAATGACTTCTGGTCTCTCTCTGCATAGCTCTTATCAACCTGCTCAAGTTCCTACTGTCAAATGAAACCACGCTGCTGGCTAAGCACAACATCTTTCATCTGGCGCTACTGGTAAGAAACACGTGTGTAGGGTTGCATGATTTTGGGGAAAAAAAAAATAATAATAATTGGGGTTTTTCAGACCAACATTGTGATTGAGCTTCGAGTTGCGATTTTTGTATTTTACACATTAAATTGCATGAAAATGCTACAATTATGAGTCAGTTTATATTCAGACAAATAATGTTATCAATATTATAACAATGCAATACTATAATGTCACTATATGATTAAAAGTACATGTAAAGTACTTCTGGTGAATGTGCAAAGGGGAGGCTTTGACCTACATTATGCTTCTGAAACAAATAACTTACCAATAAAAACAATACAGAGAGAAAGAGAGAGAAAACCCATACGGTTTTGCAATTAGATTATTGGACTAGGTAAAACCTCAATGTTGATTATATTTAGTTTTATCGTGCAGCCCTAGTGTTAAAAAGAAAAGGCTACCTTCTGTGTGAGTAAAGTGCACAAGATTGAATTAAGAGTTTTGTCAGAAATCCTCCAAGACTGATTTCACAACAGATATATTTCCTTGTGGAGTGGCGAGAATTGTAGCAGGACAACTCGCGATTCCTTCTTCGCCATGACAATGCATCTGCTCAGAACGCCTTGAGTTCCTGGCCGAGAAGAACATCGCCATGCTGGAGCAATCTCCCGTCCTTACGCAACCTGGCTCTGCGTGATTTTTTTCCCACCCCTCTCTTTCCAAGCTCAAGGGGTTCATTAAAGACCTGTTTTTGAAGACGAGTAAGACATCAAATTCCCAGAAAAAAAAAAAAAAGATCCAATCCCTGAGTGCATGACATGACAGAGGAGGCTCAGAACGTGTGGTAGACTCAAGGGGGATTATTACTTCAAAACCTTTGAGTTTGGATTTGAAATGTTATAGAACTTATTTGATACACCTTGTATTGTTGTAGGATGACGATGAAGTTAATTACTTATTGTCTGCCTTACTGTTTCTCTATCCAGGTGGTGAACCTGTTCAACATGTTCATCACATATGGAGACACATTTCTGCCCACATCGAACAGCTATGATGAGCTCTACTATGAGATTGTACGAATGCATCAAGTGTTTGACAACCTCTACTGTATGGGTACGTTTACATTCTTAATTATAAACCCAAGTCCACTTGCTCTTGTTTTTGTATGACTTCAAGCTTTAATTCAGTGACCATCCACTTCTTCTCAGTACTCACTGTCTGAGAACATTTAAAGAAAAATAATGGCCAAATATCTGTACATTAATCAGTACACGTGAGCACAAAATGCCATCGACCAACAGCAAAGTAACAGATGAAATGATAGTGCCGATGTGTCTCATGCTCACTCATTAGTCGGATTTTTGCTTGCATCTTAAAGCGGACAACTGAGTGAGAGCTCATAACTAAAAAAAATAAATAAATAAATAAATAATAAATAAAAAAAATACATAAAAAAAAAGTGGAAAGGTTAACAAGGCACCACTATATAATGTAATTTGCAACTTGTTGTTTTTCAGTGCTGAGAGTGTCAACAAACACTGGCCAGTGGAAGGAGCCTGCGAGTAAAGTCACACATGCCCTTGTTAATGTTCGGTAATAACACACATGCATACACAAACACTCTTGACCACCTAAAATGTATGCAAAAGGAAAGAATCCGATTGTGTGGCGTGTTGAACGTATTGCAAAGAACAACGTGTGGGTGGCGGGCTAAGGTCATAATGAAGTGACTTATTTGTATTTAATTTTATTCCTCTCTCCCAACCTAATCCCTGTTTGAACTTCTTCCACCTCTCCCCAGTGTCCTTCAGTAGGATTCACAGGTATACTGTCTTTTCCCAGTCGTAAAGTAATTCCTCATTCGTGATCCTCTTGGGTCACCCTGGCTTTGAGGTCCCTTTGGCGCTCATATGAGCTGGTTTCTCCTGGCGGTTTCGTTCACCTAATCAGTTGCATTCTCCGCAAAGCCTCGGCTGTTTAAATTGGCACTTGTAAAGGTTGAAGGGAAGGCAGGTGGATGTGAGCGTCAAGGAATCATTTACCAAAGCATAGCTAAATGAAGGCATGGAGGAATAAAGTAGTCAGATAGTCGATGATGAAGTTAAACCTCAGACCAAACGTAAATGACAGCAGAAAAAAACATGGCGCATAATTTGGCTACTTTGCTGTCAGGAGAATTTATTTGCTATTTAATGCCAGTACAAGCTGAACCATTGCAAGCGCACGCTTGTGCTTATGGCATCAATTTATATTTGGCCTATAAAACTGTTCATTCCATAGAATTGAATGCTAATGTAGGAAAATATTGCCTTTTTTTCCCCTTCAATGTGCTCCCTAAATAAAAAGCAGCCAATTAAATCCAGTCAAATAGAAACGAGGTGCAGAGCAGGTCAACTTTTGCAAAGCTGCTTTGTTGTCAAACCTGCACATTGTAATGTCTTACCTGGATGCACATTAGGTGTGAGCCTAAGTCATTTTCCCCCAGATTTTTTAGGAAACACAAAAAAATTAACCATTTGCACCACGAAGATATGATTTTAGAAAAAATAAATAAATAATAAAATATATGTATATATATATATGTATTTATTTATTTTATTTTATTTATTTATTTTATAAAAAAATGACTTGGACAGTTATTTTAAGGGGCTGACGGTATGTGATTGATGTACAACATTGCGAATGCTGCCAAATCAAAAAACCTCTCCTAAACGTATTTAGTTTATAAAACGTTTTCATCTCAATGCGATTAGCCAGTCGTTGGTGTGCCTTGTGCCCACTCTGCTGCAATCTTGTGAGCCTTGACCTCATCTCCCTCCTCTGGGATGAATTGGACTCAGACTGTGAGCCAGGTCTTCATCAGCGCCTCGTGGCCCTAATGCTCTTGCGGGTGTTTGGGAGCAAATCCCCGCAGCCTGCTTCCAAAATGGTGATGAAAGCTTTCGCAGCAGATTTCATTTGTGTAACTTGTGAATGAGGTGTACAGTCACAAGTGTAACACGTTCGTTTTGTCTTTCAGGGCAATCATCAACCATTTTAACCCCAAGATTGAGTCATATGCTGCTGTGAACCACATCTCGCAACTGTCAGAGGAGCAGGTAACAGAACACATTCACACCAATGCATCATCGGGTATAATTTAGACTAATTCATATTATACAATGCAGGGTAAATTTCATCCATAACATATCCATTGTTGTCACTAATTATGTAGTGGTTTACTCTGTCCATTTCCATGCAGGCAGTGTGGGTTCAATTCCCACTCGGATGGTGTGAATATGAGAGTGGACAGTTCTTTGTCTAGATTGTCTCAAACGTACAGCAACCTCCTATGTCCAAATTTGGCCAATTCAAAGTTTTCCGCAAACCCATATTATTGTTTTGTCACAATGTGGTTCTGTTGTTTTTAACAATTTTTGACCAATCTAGACTGTTGAGAATGGCTTGCTCACTTTGATAATGCGAAATTAACAGCTCAACATTTTTTATTATTATTATTATTATTATTTCCCCCCTGAAGTGATAGTTTTGGGGATGTCAGGATTCTGCCCGACACCATCAATATATGTCCGGCTAGAGCTAACAAATATTTTGGTATTCGAGTATCATACTAAAAAATTTGATGGCATAAGCGAGTATTGATGAGCGTATTTTTGCTTTGTTAAAAAAAAAAAGTTCTGAATACACAAGAGAAAAAAAAAATTTCATTTAGTTGCCCCTTTTTTTAAAATTCACATTGTTTATAGCAGCAAACTCGTCTTGGAACATTTCCAGTGAGGCAATTTTAAACACAAACTCGGCAAAGTGGATTTTTTTTGCAGAAATTCCTTGGGAATGCTGAAAGCTGAATTCTTGCACTTACATATTTCCGTAACACCAGGCAAGTATTTAACATGTGAGCCAACTTGGCTTGTTGAAAATCATGGCTAATGTCCTATAAAAGTGTTATCTGAAAGTACCCTCCATACATTTAGATGGAAAAGTCGAACTAAGATCGTTGGTATACATGTAATCACTTAGCATAATTGCCATGGATACATTTGCAATGTACAGTTGGAGGTGGGTTTCGAACCCGCGACCTCCTGGTTACTGGACAATGCATTTTACCAAGTGCTCCACTGAGCAGTATCAGAGAGCTGGTAATGATGAGAAGTTGTATGTATGGAAGTGAGCGTGGAAACTTGGGACTTAGAAAAAGTTCAACGTCAGTCTCATTGAAAATGAATGGGGAAAAGTTGATATTTAACATTAAATTGTGCGAATACTGTAAGTACTGTGAAATCAGATGTTATATTTCCAAGATGGCATGAATTTTTTAAGGAAGTTGAAATTTGAATGGTGTAAATCGTATTATGTGGAAGTTATTACACGGCAAAAAAGTGGAGAATAAAAAATCGAATTACATATGTGGGTATGCTGCAATAAACATAAATACAATAAAAATAGATAAATAATACAGTTAAACTACTTAAAAAAACATAAAGCAATGATTAAAAATAAAGGAATTAACAAATTGTAGTAGTAGTTGTGTATTTCTGATCTTAGATCAGCTGAATAGAAATTAAGACCAGTATTACTCATAGAAGTTTTGAAAGTGTTCAAGCTAAAATGGAGACGACATCATCATCATCATCACCACCAGATGCTGACTGCTCAGTTAACTTTATCATAGTTATGTTTTTATTTTCATCTTCTTCACTCCAACAGCTGTGTTCTTAAACACCTCTAAAAAATCCTGTCTTACGGAGAAACGTTTTGTCGTGGGCATACTTGTCATCATTGTAATAATGCCAACAAATTCGACAGTGTTCCTAAATAACATAAACTTGCGTTATGTTATCAAGGTTCATGAAAGTTAATCTCCCTTACATTGTGCAAGGGCTGTTTTGCAATTATTACACGTCACAGCGCCTTGAGGCATTAACATTTCCTCAAGCAATTTTTTTTCTTTTTTTTTTCCCTTTTTTTTTCTTTCTTTTTTTTTTTTTTTTTTTTTACAGGAGGTACTCAAATTACTTGCGTACTCGTTTCAGCCCTAGATACTTTATGCGCTTGTGATTGAGCGAGGGTGACTACTCGCCCACGACCCAAATGAGGGCAGGTTCTATAGAAAATGGGATGGAAGGATATATAGTCGAGGCCAAGAAAATATCCATTACATCACCAGCAGCCGGAATCAAACATTTATGCATCAGACTACTCCTCTTAATGATGCAGCAGAAATGAGAGACAAGCAAGGTTCCTTTCATCTTGTACCAGCTCACATTTAAGATCAGCCTGTGTGAAATGACATGTTTTTACCTCACACCTGGTGTGGTCTTCCCCTGGAGCTCGTCTTCTGAAAAAAAACTTTTATGTTTATTGTTTGTGGTTATTAATGTTGCTGACTTGTGGCTGCCATCAACTGACTTTCTTACTAAATCCTACTAATTGTTGTGACAATCCTTGTAGATTTTCCGCAATAATTATTAGCCCATCTGGCTCCTTCCTAAATCAGCTCTCTTGTGTATTATGATGCTTAGTTTGGCAGTAGGCAATCTAAGTGTTGAAATAGTGTGACTTGCTGCCATGTCATTGCCGGATGTGTTTTCAGTTTACTAGTGATAGACCGATACATTTTTTCATTATTATTATTCATAGTCAAGGAGACCGATAACTGATATCTCAAGCCAATATTCAATTGCAGTAAAAGAGAAAATATTAGCAAATTTTTTTAAAATGACATTTTCTTTTAATTTTACAAATGAGGAATTGACAGCTTTTTAAAAATAAAGAAATTGCAGAGAGATTGCAGGGTCATCAGCATGTGTTTAATAAATAAATAAATAGCTAAAGTTTTCTAAAATGTCAACATAATTTCTTAATTTTATTTTTAAAAAAAAGTTTAGGGAGGTCCCAGTGTCAAGTATTAATATTATAAAGTGGAAATTTGAATAAATCCATAAATGAAAGAGATAAATGCATGCAATTGTAACTTTTTTTTTTTTTTTGTCAGGGTTTGTAAAAAGGTTTCAAAAGAAAGAAAAGAAGTAGACAATGAAAAATTGTGATGAAGAGCCTAAATTTGCTATGTTCGCAAGCATTCAATGCTCAGTGAGATACCGGCTTCAGATTCGTAAAACGGCTTATGCCAATATTTGTCAAAATGCCAAATATCGGCGCCGATAATCGGTCTATCCCTACACTTTACCTACAGCTGTGGCTCTGGTATGCTAAACACACTCGGACTTATTTATTTAGTCTTAGAACATCAAATGAAATCTTTTGCAGGCACCCATAAAGACAAAATGACTTTTTTTTTTTTTTTTTTTTTTTTTTTTTGTCATTAAGGAAGAGCTGCATGTACTGATGACTAGACAAGCTCATTAAAGTCAGAGAGCACAGCGAGGATAAACAAAAGAGCATTTATCAAAATGATAAGAGTGATGGATGTGATCATTATAATCCCACTATACTCTTATCTGCTTGACTTAATCACAACAAGCAAGCAAGCAAGCAAGGAAAATGGAAGTTTGGTGAAGACTGAGCTGCTCGATTCACACTGTGTTCCAAATTCGACTAAAGAAGCCTAATGGCCTCGTGCTTCAATATTGTCTCACTGACTGCAGGCTGTTGAATCTCTTCTGATATCGGCTGCTTGTGGGGCTCATTTCAACCGCGGATCTTGAATTTCCCAACTCTGCCAACTCACACCAAGATGTACAGCATCTCCTTGCCATCTTCATTCCCGATTGTGACACGAAGATTGATGATGTCCACAACCGCAAATCCACATTCAAATGCAAACACAGCCCAGTACTAGGCCGGTTGCATTGTTTGTGGTTTAAGATGAAGAAAAGGTGCAACAGTGACGACGCGCCTGCTCCATGATGCAGAGCGTCGCTTCGGCAGAGAGTTGTAGCCTCTTGGCTCAAGCGTCTCTGGATTCCTTTTTCATGCTCTGTTTACTTTCCTTCCATTTTTCATTTTTCTCTGCTTCCAGCCTGTTTGTCACAGCTGACGCTTCTCCTCTGACTGTCCCGCCAGCTTCAACTCGTCCATGCTTTTTTCCTTTCTTTGCCTGGGAGGCACGTTAACTGAGGTCATCATCCAAACATGCCTCACACAGACATGGGGTGAATTATTCATCACAGTGCTATTTTAACAATACAAATGTGTGGAGAGCTTCTGGTTAAAGTGAAATTAGTGAAAGACTGATTTTATTTTTATTTTTTTTTTATTTTTTTAAGGCCGATACTGATTATTAGTGGACAAGGAGATAACAGATATTTCAAGGCGATACTCATTTGCAAAAAAAGTAAAATATTAGCATAAAAAAAATATTCTTTTAATTTTAAACCTATAAAGAATTGACAGCATTATTTAAAAATTACAAGAAAAATTAAAGGGAGCTTCCAATGTCATCAACATGTGTTAAGCTAAATTAAGAATTAAGCAAGTAAATAGTTCCCTCAAGTTTACTACTTTAAAATTTTCAACATAATTTGCTCCCAAAAACGTATAAATACGTTCTATTTTAAACCTCCCAAAGACGTGTTTATACGTTTTGTTTTTTTATGCTAGAGCAAAGGCTTTGATGCAGTCTCTCAACTGCAAAGAACGGTTGAAGAAATGGTAGTTATTACACAAACGGCCAGCAGGTGGCAGCAGAGCAAAGGAGATCAACCAGGACCATGTTGGAAAAAAAAAAAAAGCTCATTTACTCACAATTCTCAATAGATTTGTGAATAATGATGAAACTTAGCTATAGTCTAATACTAATTGCTGCAAAACGGAAACATAGAAATATACTTTTTTTTTTTTTTCCTGATGAAAGAAGACTTTAAAACTTTGACTGCCGAAGATTAGTAATGATTAGTAAAATTACGATGAATGGAATGCGATCTTTTATTTAGTACCCACATTGTCTATGTAGTAAAGGCAAACAATATTCTTTTTGCCTTGAAAGATGAGTTAAAATGCTCGAAATCGGCTGGCACTGTTTTGTTTTTTGATAATGTGTGGCAGTCAAAGAGTTAAAGGCAAAGTCTTCCGTTTTCACTCAGGAAAATGCACTATATAAATACAGGATATATACACATGAACTCCTTCTCAAACTACATCTCTGGGCTTCTGATAATGTGTGGTGGTGATTTTTTTTCCTAACCCCCCTCCAGCCCAGCCTGTATTTTGCCATTTTGTGCTTGTTTTGTCAACAGCGGGAGATTTCTGTGGACAGACAGTTGTTTACACCTCCAGCCAATCTCATGGGGGGGTCACAGAGTGTGATTTTTTTTTTTTTTTTTTCACTCTTTAAGTGAGTGGGGAAAAAAAATCTGTGTGTGCTGTCAAGTTGCCGCGGGAGTGACGTCATGCAGCCGACAAATTCGCCCGGCCCCGTCTGGCGACAGTGAGTGACCCCACCCCCCGCCCCGCTCTTGGAGGGGTAAACAAATGTCTGTCCACAGAAATGTCCCACTGTTGACAAAACAAACACAAAATGGCAAAATACAGGCTGTGGGGGAGGGGTTAGGAAAAAATCACCACCACACATTAACAGAAGCCCAGAGGTGTAGTTTGGGAAGGAGTTCATGTGTATACATCCTGTATTTATATAAGTGCATTTTCCTGAGTGAAAACAGAAGACCCCGCCTTTAATCTTTCTTTTGGTAGGTTCCATGTTTTTATAGCAATAGAACACAAAATTTTGTCGGCCTTGCAAAATCAGTCAAAATCCAGTAAAACTGCCGGGAGTGAAGGAGATTGCTTCTGGAAAATTGGCTGGGAGTTTAGTGTAGGGAGCTCCCAGTGTCGACATCATTTTTATAAAGTGGAAATTTCAATAAATCCATCAAATAAAAGTTCCCTGTATCACTGAACGACAAATGCATGTGAATGGAGCTAATTTTGTGTTTTCGTCAGGGTTCATAAAAGGTTTCAAAAGACCTTCGCAGACAGTGAAAAATTGTCCGAATATGTTTGAAATGTCTTTGCGACAAGTCAAAACTGAGAACATTTTGCAAACCCTGATGAAAAGCAAAAATTGGCTACATTCGCAAGTATGAGATGCTCGCCGATGCTATTTGTCAAAATGCCAGATATAGTCAGCGATAATCAGTCTATCCCTAAGTAAAATGTCTAAAACTGCTGAGGTGTCACTTTTAGACACACTGCACGTCATATGGTGAGTGCATACGGTAAATGAATCAACACTTAACATCAATATGTTTCCATTTGTCCACATCAGCGGCATTTTTGTTTGTGGAGGAAAACGTTCCAGTGTGAACGTTTCATGCTGTGTTCGGGGGGTCATTAATAAAATCATGAAAAAATGTGCGCATTAGCGCCTATTTCATGGATGACAGGGTAACTGTCAGTGGTGGAGCTGTGGCAAATCTTTGCACAATTACCTCAGATTCTCATCTCAGCTGGACAAACACACACACGTCGAGTTTTATCATTTGGAATCAAAGAGCTGAGAGCAACACATCGACGCAGAAGAGTGGGAAAGAAAAAAGGCGAAGAGCTTGAAATAGCTTTTAGAGGGAGCCAGCGGACGATGATGATGATGATAATGATGCAGCATGTGAACCCTCATGAATAAAATGTTAAGCTGAAGTATTCAACCCTAATGAATATTTGACTGTCTGTGCGTTAGGTGTTGGAGGTGGTGCGCTCCAACTACGACACCCTGACACTCAAACTGCAGGACGGTTTGGACCAGTTTGAGAGATACTCGGAGCAGCCCAAAGAGGCGGCCTTCTTTAAGGAGCTGGTAAGACAACAAAAAAAGTGCACTTCCCATTTCCCGCCATCAGTAATGCTTCCTTCCATTTGTTGTGTTATTTCAAAATGACTTGCGTCCCATCAACTTCTCCGAAAAGACGTGTCCCGTGTATGTCCTCAGGTGCGCTCCATCAGCCTGAATGTGAGGAAAAATGTGTCTTTGAACACCCTGAGTCAGGATGTGCTTCTCAAAGAGTTCTCCAGCATCTCGTGAGAAGCATCCTCGCCGCTCACACCAACTTGAACATGTCCTCTTCGTTCCTCTTGGATTGTTGAAACTTCTCTCGCGGGTCGGAAGCACTTTCTCTCCAGGATGGCTGTAACCGTGCATGTGGGTGTGTGTGGGTGCAGGTGCGGGTGCGGCTCCTTGCGGCTGGACTGTTATTCCAGATAGTTTGAAGAAGAATTTTCAAAAGAGTTCTAGTGCTGCCTGCTGTGATTGGGTGTGTCTAACTTATTTCTCTACTTTGCGCTTTCAAGTTCTGTACGCGTTCAATTACATTTCAAGTATTTTCATGTGGCGCATTTTGCTGATAGAAGACTAGTAATGAAGTTGATGCGCTGAGTTACCAAAAGGAAGCCATGACTAACTACTGTATATCTCATCAGGCATTTCTTACTTACACTAAGTTGAATTAAATTGAGTATGGTGTGTTTTTTCTGTCTTTTTTTCTAAAAGGCATATCTTTTTTTCCCACATGGATTGATTTTTGCTTCAAGTCTTACAAATAAAAAAAAATAAAAAAAAAGACACATTGGTTTGTCATGGATTCATTGTCATTTACAGTACTGTATTTGTTGTTTATAGAATTCGTATTTCATGCTTGTATTTGTTCCTGTTTATTGTGTAAACAGAGAAGATGCAGCAAAAGTTTTTACTTAATGTGGTATGGTCTTTCTGATAGTGCAGTGTTTCACTTGGCTGACTTGATCTCACTAAATGAAGATGTGAATGCAAGTCAAAGGTGTCGTCCGCTTTTGCCAAGCTAACTTGAATCTCGATCCAGATAAGAGGCTTAAGCGAATGGAATGGATGAGTGTTTAAGTGCATACCAAGCCAGACATTTTTACCGCGACAATGCATTAATGCTGCTGAGTATTTGGATTGTTGCATTTAGGCATATCGGCTTTCTCATCAAATTTTCATCCGGATGGAGATTGCCTACTTTGTCTCTGCTGATCCTCCACCATTGCCCCCTCATTTGCTTCACTTTGTGTGTCCTGGAATGTAACTCTGTGTGCACAACACAAGAGCAAAAACTTCTCCGGAAGATGAGCTGTACAGAATTGTTTTCTTTTTTTTTTCTTTTTTTTTCTTCATCATCCATGTATAACAGTCAAGCTGTGTTTACTCACTCATTTGTGCACAGGGACTGAATCTGCCTCCAACTTCTCATGGAACCCAAAAAGAGCACAACAAATACTGAGGGATGTGTAAATGTCCTGAAAACAGTACAAATACAAGCACTATGGTAGAACTTTTAAGCAACCCAATAGCCTACACTTTACAGTAAGCAGCAGTTTGGCAAATAAAAAATAAATAAATAAAAAAAAAGTCTTCAATCTGTATTGCCGCTCCCGTTTGGCATTTGCTTTCAATTAAACTAGACATTAAACAAAGACAATTGCAAACAGCCTATAGATGCCCCGCTGTCCTAATGCTATTTATATTTAGTGTCTATTTTTCTGTGCTTGAACCCTTTATGTGCAAAGATTAACCTTGCTCTCGCAAGATGAATTCTCGCGGTATTGGTGAGTTTACAAACCCCAAAGTATGCATCTTGTACCGCTCCCGCTGATAACCGCCGTCCCAGAACCACTGGTGGTTCGGACCGATCACAGAGCGACATTGTGTTTGGGGGCGGAATATGCAACTGTGACGAAACCAGGAAGCCAGCGCCGACGCAGGGGCTAACAAACAAACAAACCTAACATGGACGAATGGACGCTTCAATTAATTCGGTTCTCGCAGAATGACTCACCGGCGGTTCGTGCATTTCACCTCCCTTGGCAAAAAATATACACGAGATTTTCATCCGCGGTCGTTGATTGGTTAAAACAAACGTGTAGAATGGTGCATCGTCCAATCAGCTCGAATTATTCCTCTGTTTAACTAATTTCCTTGTCTTTACGATAGGCTACACTATTTACAAAAAGGAGAAGGCATTAGGTGAATTTTCAAGATTAACCTAAATTGCGCTACATATAACCTAAAATTGTATACATATGTCCAAATGTTTCATTGCTATTTGCACAACAATTTATTCTCTAATACGGAAGTGTGGAACTACAGGTGAGTAAACAGTTTTGACTGGGCTATGTCGTTCAAGCGTACTGGTAAAATGTAGGCTAAATCCAGTACTAAATAGCGAGCATTTGTTTTTGTCCCCATAATGCCGCGGGGTATTGACCTGCGCATGCGCAATTGTGGCACTTTGTTTGTTTACATTTGTATAATCAGAATCCTATTAACCATTGAGTCATTAATAATAAATTATGAATACTTTGTGTTTTCCAGTTTATAGCGTGAAGTGGCCATATGTGCCATATGTAACAAGATGCTAATGAATCATGAAGTTCGTCTTGTTGCGTGTTCCGCCTCCTTCTCCACATGTGACATTAATGGTCCCCTGTGGTCGGACGAGGCGAGCAAACGGTGTTTTGAAAGTTTGTGCAGAAAGAGGAGCAGCTGGAGATTGGATGAGCAAGGAGGGGGTGGGGGGGGGATAATCGACATAATCACGCTCCTGCACACTTTGCAGCCTTGGCGATGTTTGGGAGATGAACACACACGCAGATCGCGTGCAGGTCCAGCAGTGCCACCGGACCTGGAAAGTCGAGGGTCAACCATGAAATCCAGAAGTCAGGACCACAGCTTGTCCGAGTCCACGGAACTGGATCGATCTTACGACCCGCTCACAGGTACGTGGACGTCATCTTATCTTGCCACTTCTGATTAATCGTTGATGTCTAAATTAATTAGACAATTATTCCACTCAGTTCACTTCCAGTGAAGAGGGAGGAGGCAACAACATATACACACAAAAAGCGCTCATATTTTTCATTCATTGTTATTGTATTAAACGCGGCACAAATAGTTGTAATCTTATTTTAACTATAATTCAAACTTGATGCATTACAGCATTTTTTCTGACCCATTTGTTGAGTCAAGGCACGTTTTACAAAAATGCCAGAAAAAGTGGATGCACAGGTCGTTTATGTATATTCTGCCATTTATTGTTCTGCCTGTCAATATACGTTGCTGGCATAGATAGTCGAACTACCGGTACATTTTTATTTATTTATTTATTGTTTGGTAAAACAACAACAAATAATACCCCCCCCCCCAAAAAAAAATAATAATAATAAATGTTTGTTAATTTAAATAATTTATTATTATTATTATTATTATTATTATTATTATTAAATACACATTTTTGGGCCAATTATATGTAATGATTTTGCATGAATTTTTCAAAGTGGATCAACTTTGTATAATGTCACATTAAAGATGTCATTTATTAACATTAAGTGAATAAACTATTATTAAAAATAGTGTCTCTTTCGTGTCTGTCCATACTTGAGAGACACAGTAAACTTAAAATGAACTTTGACAGTGTCAAGCAAATTTTGGTTGTAAAGTTTTGGACGTTTTAAGTACATCTCACAGATCTGACCTTCAAGATTGGATCTGGGCTTTGGTCTTCCTGTGTGGAGTTTGCATGTGGGCCTCTCAAGAATGTTTTTATCCAGTGTGCAATTAAAAAAAAAAAAAAAAAAAAGTCTGCAGCATCTCTTGTCATCTGCAGTCATTTCCCTCAGTGTGTTTGGAGTGTAATTAGATCAGTAGATTGAGATTCTCTTCTCCCTGCACCCTCCTTCTTTTTAAGCATACTTGCAAAGACAAGCACACTTAATCATTCCGCTTAGATCGTCCCAAAAATAGACTTTGTCACCAAAAATAACTGAGTGCCTGCTCTCATACTAAATCTTTGAATAGAAGTATGCACAGCTGGCTGGTTTACAGACAATTAGAATGGAGGTTTCATTTCAGGTTGGTCGGTTTCTTTTGCTGGTGTGATGGCCAATCAATGGTCACTAACCAAACAGTCAACAGGTGCATCAACACAAGCGGCCTTTTGTATGAATAGAGCAACCATGGCAGGGATTATAACAATATGCTGAGAGTCATATCAGGCAAATGGGAATAGGTGATATGGCGACACAAAGTTCAAACTCCTAAATTGAGTCAAACTCCAAATTGTACTACTTATTTTTAGTGTATAAGTATTCGTAAGGCAGAAGAGCAGCAAACAATATTGATGAGGCGCAAGCTAGCAGATTGGACGGGCAGTATTTAAAATATGCATGAGCTATGTGTCAGAAACGTTGATGCATTAGAGATGCTGGAACTTTGCTGAGTCATCATTTCCCTCCCCAGACTAAACATGTCTCAGCATCATTCATTTTATTTTTATGGGGTTTGATAGTCAAAGCTCATCCTTCTTACGAGACGTCGGTGACGTCTGTTACAAACCATACACTGGCAGCTGTGTGTGTGTGTTGTAAGAAATGGTCATCCAGAATGTTAGTGGAGTTTCTGTGAGGATTACTGTAAGCACGGAGGCGACATGATTGATTTAGTTGGGCCGAACCCTTCTTAAGCTGCCGTGACGTCTCAGAGGAAAGTCAGTGTGAGCTCAAACAGGAATTTGGAAAGTGATTGGAAAAATCGTGACGTGAGAGGAGATGTCAGTCAAGCACAAGTGGACATGTTTGGAGAGTCCTAAAAGATTCTGTGCAGTGTGTCCTTAAGAAATTGATTTTCCAGATATCTGTACTTCACTTGAGAGTTCATTTTATGAGATGTTTCACTATTGCGCTGTTAAGGGGGGGACATTTGTACTGCAGCTACTCCTTACTTTTTGTAAATAGGTTTGATACTTTGTCCGCCCACCCCCACCCCCATTTTTGTGGATGTCCACACGACATAAAAAAAGACCTTAAACTGAAGTTCAAAGTTGACAGGTGCGACATGGAAGAACATCAACCACAGACAATCAACACATTAATGACAATGGCAACAGATATCCCCCATCCTAATTCTTGTTTCAGAGATGTATTTGATGTTGACAGTGTTAAATATCTTGTGTCAGCATAAAAATATTTTAGCAACCCTCGTGGGTCGTAGTTTGGGTTTCCCATGGCCTGGATGGGCCGTGAAGTAGTGATGGGATTTTCGGCTCTTTTCGGTGGGCTGGTTCATTTGGATC